>NC_081414.1:849552053-849858344 GCF_030272615.1 Cryptomeria japonica
TTTTTGGACTAACAACGCATACACGTTTATTAATGTAGCACGTACGCAGTTTATAGACATAATTTTAGTTTCCCAAGAGCCTCAATGGCATCAAAAGAAGTTTTTGAGGTCGTTGAAGGCCCCACTAGAACTGTGTCTGCACTGCTATCACTGTTTTATACATAGAAGTAAGTGAATTTTTTGTTTTTCAATGATTTTAAATGATTGAATTATTGTTCTTATTAGTTTTTATCAATAGTATTGTGATTGTTTAATAGTTTGATTCAAAAAATAGTGATAAGATGCATATTTATGGTTATTTATTTGTTTATGAACTTTTGTTTACATATATATGTAATATGATTCTATTTAGGACAACTGATATCAACCATGGGAAAGAACAAGCGAGAAACGATGGAGCAATGAGAGGCTAAAAAGGAAAGACAAAGGCAATGTATGAAGAAATTGCGTGACATAAGAACAATGGGAAAAGAAGGTATGTCATCCTCAATATCTCAATTTGATTTACCAAATGAATATAATGCACCTAATGCAATTCAAGAAGATAGCGCATTGAATAATCAATTAAATGATGAACATATTACACCTTCTCTACTTGATGAATTGAATGTACATAATGCACTGATGTTAACACCTCCTAGAATCATTCGTAGGAAACCAAAGTATCTAATTGACATTGATGAGAATATATTGAAGTCAATGCTCAATAAAATGAATGAACGAACTTGTAGGAGAATGGTTAAAAGAATGTGGCAAATTTATTTTAATAACTTAAATCAAACCACAAGATGTCAATTAATTGTTCAAATGATTAAAAATTTGAATTTTAGATAGATAATGAATATTCTAGGCCTAAGACCATCTGAAAGTAATAGTGAAAGAACTATTGTGAGAAATCTATTTGATGCATATCAAGCTATTGGTTCAAAATCACATACTAAAAATTCTGATGCTACTCAATGTGTCATTACATCAACCATAATAAGCAAGAAAATAAAAAAAGATCATTTGATAAGTGAAACAAGTAAGTCATTAAACATTAGTAGAACAACAATAAGTAAAGCATTAAAGAGGTGGGAAAAAATAGAGGAACCTAACAATAATTCTCTTTGGGCATTCTTGGGTAGACTACCACGCAAAGACAAGGTTGTTGTTGATGCACTAAAAACATTAATTGAAAATTTTTGGCATGACAACACAAGAGTTTTGCCCAACCAAAGAGATGTTGTTAGAAGGAGAATTGGGTCTACAAATTGTGAGCCACATGCCAAACACTATTTGGATATGAATCAAACTAAATTTAATGAAAGATTCCTTCAAAAGTTTCCTCAAATAAGAATTTCTTTCAGATTTTTTGAAATGGCAAAACCTTTTTATATTAAGATTAATCATGTACACAGCGCGTGTTGTTGTAGGATGCATATTGAATTTTCCATGCATTATGATATTTTTCATCATATTTGTTCTACTTTGCACACTAACGATGTTTTGTAGGAATGTAATATACAAGCACCTCCTAAGTCGGTAAGAGAATTTATTTCAAGTGTGCTATGTAATAGACATGATGGTTGCATTTATTATAAGATGCCTTTTTTGGAAGGTTCTTGTGCTATATGTGGTGGTTTGCAACATTTACCAAGATGCGTACATTTGGAGAGCATACATGAAATTGGTACGAAACTAGTTTCTTTCAGAAAATACAAGACAGTCACATATGGAGTTAAAGATGGAAAAGATTTGAATAAATGTGAGATAGTAAAAAATGATATATGTGTAGCTCAATTTATGAAAATGTTTCAAGAAAAACTAGTTTATGAGTACATAATGCATACACATAGAGCTCGATGGTTAGATGAGAAATTCAAGTTATGTAAGGAGATGTTTCCTCTTCGCACCATTGTCTCTATCATTGATTTCACTAAAACTTATACACTACAACCTCAAAATGAAGTGCAATACATGTATTATCACTCTACACAAGTTTCTATTTTTGTACACATAGCATTCATGCATGCAGATAATAGCATAGAGGAGGATAGAAAGGTTGTAAGAGAGTATCACTTCTACATAAGTGATGATTGTACTCATTCATTGGAGTTTGTACAAGGATGCTTTAAATTTTTCTATGATAGTTTAAGGGAAAGGAACATACGATACAACCGACACTTAATATGGTCAGATAATTGCACCACACAATTCAAGAATGCAAGGATGTTTTATTGGTTTACAAGGATGCATATGACAAGCGATGTACAACATTATTGGAATTTCACTAAGGCTAGACATGGTAAGGAAAAGCACGATGGTGTAGGAGCATGTGTGAAAAGAGCCCTAGCTAGGGAGGAATTGAAGTACGAAGGTGGTGTTGAGTTGATAGATGCAAAAACAATTGTGCGATGGTGTAAGTCTACGATGGGTCCAGGTATTCCAGGTACATCAATGGTTCATAGATATTTATGGTTGATCACTAAATCTAACATTGAAAACTATCTAGATTGTTGTACAGTTGCAGGATCGAGTGACATGCACTCATTTATGAGTTCAAATTCAAGTTCACTGGTAATTTATACGAGACAATTGGTATGTTTTTTCTCTTCATGCATGTATTGTTTGTGGGAAGAATTTGAATCACAAGAGTGGGATGACAAATGGTCTTGTAGACCATTGGTTCCCATTGATTCATATCAAATTGCCAAAGCACTACAATTGAGCCAGATGGAGACATCAGTGGATTTTGACCATGTATCCGACCTAGTGGATTCAGGTGATTTTTTGAGTTAATTTTTTTGCAAGTATTCTTTTTGGTTCATTTTGTTGTCAATCATACTTTATTTTTTGGTATTAATTAACACTTTATAAAATGTAGGTCATGTGTATGTAGTCGTTGCAGAAGAGAACAATGAAGCAGGAACAAATTACTAGTTGTGTTGTTGTGTTGAGCCTAAAAGAAAATTGACAACCACAATCATTGACGGAGAGGGTATTGAGTACCCAATAGGGTCTGTTGTCGTGACAGGAACATGGCTTCAGAGATACCCTATTAAGAATTTTGATGTTTGGTTGTTTGAGGACTTTGAAACACACAGACATATTCTTCATTTCTCTAATCTTGTTGTTGCGACAAATATTGATTTGATGAAGTATAGTGGTAGACCTCATAACAATATTTTATGGAAAGTTCATGAATCTAACCACGAGGCAATACTTGACACAATACAGGTTAGAGCCGATCCTTAAGGCTCACTTGATTGATTCTACTGTTCAGAGTAGAATGATTTTGAGAATTTTGTATAAATCATCGACAAATTGTTCTATATTCATTTTTTATATTATAAATGCCCATGAGCTGATTTTTACAATTTTAGGGGCATAATTTGTATATTTAAATGGCAATGAGCTGATTTGTACATATGTACATGCCAAATTTTGTATATTAAAATGGTGATGAGCTGAATTGCACATATTGTAATGCCAAATTTTGTATAAAAGCCCATGAGATGATTTGTATATTAAAATGGTGATGAGTTGAATCACACATATTGTAATGCCAAATTTTGTATAAAAGCCCATGAGATGATTTGTAAGACATTTTTTTGTGTAATCAAATAGCCAAGAGCTGATTTGACCATATTTAGAGGCAAATGTTTGAATAATATGTGACAATCTTTTGTGACTATTTTGTGTGTCAATGTTTTGTGACTATGTTTTGAGTATATGTGATGTGTCCCTGGTCAATCATGAGAATTCTTGATTCTTGTATAATCATGGAGAATTATTTGAGTCATTATCAGGTCATAGGGGTCATAGATTGAGACTAGATATAATTTGAGCAAAAATTGTCATTGTTGTCAAAAAAATTGTCAAAAAAGTTGTCAAGCAACTTCTACATGGCATCAGTAGGGTATGACACTCGATGTTTTAATGCTTTGGGATGCATGATAGAGGTATTCCTATTGTAAAAATGCCCACCTAGACATGCTCGTGATGTCGATTTGTACACACAATGAACCAAATCAATTCTAGCCAATCTAGCATCTTTGCATTACATGCAACTAACAGTTTTTGTAGTAGGCGAAAAAATGCTACTAATCAAAAATGGCTTTGAGTCATCAAAAACTAAGAGAATCCATTGTAGAGGAGCCTCATGTGGCCCCATGGGTTCAAAAGGATCACCCATATGTGTCCTGGATTGGAAGAAATAGTCTGTCAAAATTTGACAATTTTTTGGACTCGGGGCATTTGAGAGATCGCATCGGTACGGTATGACTCTCAATGTTTCGGTGCTTTGGGATACACGGTAGGGGCATGCCTAGCATAAACCTACCCACCTAGACATGATTGTGACATCATTTTGTGCACACGACAAACTGAATCAATTCTAGCCAATCTACAACTTTGCATTGCATACAACTGACGATTTTTGTAGCAGGCGAAAAAATGCTACCAATCAAAAATGGCTCTAAGTTATCAAAAACTAAGATAGGCCATTATAGAGGAGCCTCACATGAACCCAAGGGTTCAAACATATCGACCATATGTGTCTTGGATTTGAATAAATAGTCTGTCAAGTTTGGATAATTTTTTGGACTCAGTGCACTTGAGAGATCGCACCAGTATGGTATGACTCTCGACATTCTGACGCTTTGGGATGAATGATAGGGGCATGTCTAGTGTAAACTTTCCCACCCAAATGCACTCATGACATCAGTTTATGCACATGACAAACCAAATCAATTCTAGCCAATCTAGCAACTTTGCATTGCATGCAACTGACAATTTTTGCAGCAGGCAAAAAAATGCTACCAATCGAAAATGGCTTCGAGTCATCAAAAACTGAGACAAATCATTGTAGAGGAGCCTCACGTGACCCCACAGGTTCAAACAAATCAACCATATGTGCCTTGGATTGGAAGAAACATTCCAACAAAATTTGACAATTTTTTGGACTTAGGGCACTTGAGAGATCGCACCAGTATGGTATGACTCTCAACATTCCAATGCCTTGGGATGCATGATAGGGGAGTTCCTAGTGTAAACCTTCCCACTTGGACATGCTCGCAATGTCAGTTTATGCACATGACAAACTAAATCGATTCTAGCCAATCTGGCAACTTTGCATTGCATGCAACTGATAGTTTTTACAGTAGATGAAAAAATGCTACCAATCAAAAATGGTTCCGAGTCATAAAAAACTGAGATAGGCCATTGTAGAGGAGCCTCACGCAACCCCACCGGTTCAAAAGGATCAACCATATGTGTCATGGATTGGAAGAAACAATCTGTCAAAATTTGACAATTTTTTGGACTCAGGGCACTTGAGAGATCGCACCAATATGGTATGACTCTTGACATTCTGATGCTTTGGGATCCATGACAGGGGCATGCCTAGCATAAACCTTCCCACCCAAATGTGCTCGCAATGTCATTTTGTGCACACGATGAATCGAATCAATTCTAGCCAATTTGGCAACTTTGCATTGCATGCAACTAATAGTTTTTGCAACAGGCCAAAAAAATGCTACCAATCAAAAATGGCTCCGAGTCATCAAAAACCAAGAGAAAATATTATAGAGGAGCCTCACATGATGCCATGGGTTCAAAAGGATCGACCATATGTGTCCTAGATTGCAACAAATAGTCTGTCAAAATTTGACAATATTTTGGACTCACGACACTTGAGAGATAGCACTGGTACGATATGACTCTTGACATTTTGGTGCTTTGGGATACATGACAAGGGAATGCCTAGCATAAACGTGCCCACCCAAACGTTCTTGCAATGTTGGTTTGTGCACACAATGAACCAAATCAATTCTATCTAATTTGGCAACTTTGAATTGCATGCAACTGATGGTTTTTGCAGTAGGCGAAAAAATGTTACCAATTCAAAATGGCTTTGAGTCGTCAAAAACTAAGATAGGCCATTATAGAGGAGCCTCACATGACACAAAAGGTTCAAATGGATCAACTATATGTGGTGTAGGAGCACCCTTCAAAGGATTCCCACCATTTTTTTTTATTGTGTTCTTGCTTCTTGAAGAAGCCATTGTATATAAAATAAGACCCATGTGCTCATTGGTCCTAGTTTAGGTCCTAGTTGAGGTTCTAGGGTCATAAGTCAAAGTTGAGTTTTTCTTGAAAGTAGAGGGTTATGTGTGCCTCTGAGGTGTTTAGGGTCCTTCTTAGCATGGTGGTGTCCTTCGGATAGCCCAATGTGGGCCTAGGAGTCAAGGAAAGCAACATTGAGAAAGTTGCTCAAAAGTTGCAAAAGTTGCATGACAACTTTCCAAAGTTGTCAAGCAACTTTTCCACCTAGGAGGTCAAGATCTTTAGTTTAGCATGGCCAAGACTAATATGGTCATATAGACCAAGGGAAGGGTAGTATAAGTAGTTTCAAACCCTAAGACAATGGGTTGCATGTTAGTTTTGTATGGCCCAAGGAAAGTGACTTGACTGTGACTGCAAATTTATGTTGCTAGTCGGCACTAATGAAGAAATGAAGGATTGATAATGGATTGATCTTCAAACAAAACTATGTTGATAGTCTTATATGGTGTATATACCTTCATTTTGAGCATTTAGATTAGGTTTTTGTTTTGCAGGTGTGGTGTGTTTGTAAATATTTTGTAAACTGTCTTCTTACTGTCCAGTTTTGGACTGGTTTGTGTCAATGGGTTGATAACTCCTTTCCCCATTGTGGAATCACCATGAAACCATGGGGAATAGGAGTACATACCCTATATATTAATTCAAAGCAAGAAGGGCCCTTGAAGGTGCAGGGAAGCCATCCAAAGACCCACTCCTACGCGAGACTAGACAGTGCCCTACTAGGAAGGGTTAAAGTGCAGAGATCTGTCAGAGCAAGGAAGGTCAGAGGAGGATGCACCCTTTAGGGGAGTTATAGAGGGGTGTGTGGAGCACCATTGGTGAGAAGGAGGAGCTTCCACCAATCCAAAAAAGGTGGCAAAAACATCAAACCAACACTATGACCCTGGCAGGCCTAAAAACCCCAAAATTCACCTAGGGTAGTGTACGGACACTTGGAGGCCCAAAACCAAAAAAATCCTTGAGCCCTTGCCAAGTGAATAGTAGGTCTTTTGGGAAGTTTCATAAGCATATGCATCATTTGCAAGAGGGAGCCCTAAAAGTCCGGATAGGAGGCCTAATTGGGCACAATCCTTGTAGCTCTATTTTGTAGGTAAAAGACAAAATGGTGAAATTGGTAAGGAGTTGGAAGTTGAAAACATCTTGGGGGCACATGAATGGATGGAAAACCATCTCTAAGACCTGTCCTAACCTTACTAGGACCTAAGAAGGTGTGGAACAAGCCAAACCCTTATTAGCCTAAGTAAGGGTTCTTTGAATCTCATGAGTAGGTGAGACCTTAGGAGTAGTATTTCAAGTTATTGGTAGGTGGATTGGGCAAGGTCAGGGGATTCCACAAACAAGGGAAGTCCTAGAGACCCTAGGGTGTGGTTGGTACCTTGGTGATCCAAGGAGAGGATCAAAGAGCATAGACTAGGCTAGTCTATCCCATACCCATCCCATCAGATTGGTATCAGAGCCAGTTAATGATTTGGTGGACCGTGCATGTTTCTATACTCTAGAGAATCAGTGGGGGAGAACATAATGGTCACTAATGCAGAGTTGGCTAGGGAGGTAGAAGAGAAAAGGACAAAAATAGACTCCTTTAAGTTTCTATGAGTGAGATAAGAGACAAGCTGAAAGAAGTGGTTGATCAAGGGGCACAAGGACTTGGAGGTGAGGACACCAAGGAAAAAGGTAAGAAAACTATTGACATAGATGACATCATACCTGAACCAGACCCTGTAATCAATGAGGAACCTTTTTTGAAGGCCATTAAGGCATTGAATACAAAATCTTTTGAAGGATTGTCACTGTTCAGTGGAAGGATGGATATTGACACTATCATGGAATGGATTGAGGGTATGGAGAATCACTTTGAGTGTGAGGGAGTGATAGAAGCTCAAAAGGTTAAGGCTGCGAAATCAAGACTAAGGGGAGCAGCCTTGACATGGTGGAAGTACTTGCAAGATGAGAGAGTTAGCATGGGGAAACTACCTATTGCAAATTTGAAGGCCATGGTGAGTAAGATCAAGGAGAACTACTTACTAGAGGATTATGAAGTCCAAATTCATAAGAAGAGATAGGGATTGAAGCAAAAAGACCTTGATGTGACCTCCTACACCGAAGAGTTTCAAAAGCTTTGTCTTAGATCCAAAGTCCAAGAAGATGAATCTGTCAAGGTGGCTAGGTATCTAAGTGGCCTAAAGTGGAACATTCAAGAGGAGATAAGCCTATGGATCCCTACCACTGTCCAAAGGTGTCATTAGCTTGTTGCTAAGGTGGAAGAGAGGAACAAAAGGAAGGGAGACTCCAATAACAGGGGTATAGGCAGAGGTAGAGATCAAATGAATCATCGAGGTGGTTACCAAAGCAAAACAAATAAGCAAAGGAACCAAGGAGAAGCAAAGTTGACTGAGCATAGCAGTGAAGCCAATCTCAGAGGGGGGCATTCTAGAGGAAGAGGTGCACAAGGTGGTCCAAGTAGGGGTAGAGGTACCAGTAGAGGTAACTTCTACTTTGCAACCATGAAATGTTACAATTGTGGTCAATTGGCACACTTGGCCTATAGATGCCCTAACAAGCCTACATCATCAAATGGTGGAAAGAGGGTTGCTTATGCTCATGAAGACACATCAAGTAGAAAGACACCTAAGCTAGATCATATTGAATCAGAGATTGGGGAGAATCTAATGTTCAATAGGGTCTTGATAAGACAGCTAGTTAAGAATGAACCTAAGCATAGGAGAGCATTGTTTAGGATGAGATGCAAAATCCCTGGTAAGGTTTGCAAGGAGATAGTGGATTCAAGGTCAATGGATAACATAATATCAGAGGAGGCAGCCAAGAAGTTGAAACTCATAAGGATTCCCCACACTAACCCTTACAAGGTGACATGGTTGAATCAAGAGCAAAGTGTGCTTGTCAATGAACAGACTTGGGTAGAGTTCTCTATTGGAGGATATAAGGATAAGATCCTTTGTGATGTGTTACCCATGGATGCCTATCACCTATTGCTAGGTAGACCCTGGCAATTTGATAGGAAGGTGATCTATGATGGAGAGGAGAACTCCATTTCCTTTAGGAAGGATAGTAGAACCTTTAAGATTCAGTCTTTGACAGAGAATGAAGAGGGAACCTCAAGAACACCTAGTGTCTTATTGGCTACTGGTAAAGAGTTCTTACACTTTCTACATGAGGAGGAAATAGTGAGGTGTGCCATCTTTGTGAAGCCAAAGGAGGAGGAAGACAAGTTGTAGATAGAGGTACCCAAGGAGGTGAAGCAAATGTTGGAAGAGTATAAGGACATAGTGAGTGATGGAGCACCTGCAACACTCCCACCAAGAAGGTCTATAAGCCATCAAATAGACTTTGTTCCTGGTGCATCCCTACCTAATAAAGCTACATATAGGCTCACACTTGACCAAAACAAGGAGGTGGCAAGGCAAGTGTAGGAGTTGTTGGAACAAGGACTGATCAAGAAGAACATCAGCCCATGTGCAGTCCCAGTAGTGCTAGAATCAAAGAAGGGAGGCAAGTGGAGACTTTGCATCGATTCAAGGGCAATCAATAGGATCACCATAAGGTATAGGTTTCCTATTCCTAGAATAGAGGATTTGATGGACTATATAGGAGGTGCTATGTATTTCACCAAGTTGGACCTTAAAAGTGGTTATCACCATATTAGAATCAAGGAGGGAGATGAGTGGAAGATTGCTTTCAAGACCACAGAAGGGTTGTATGAATGGCTTGTGATGCCATTTGGACTAACCAATGCCCCAAGCACCTTAATGAGGTTGATGAATGAGGTGTTAAAAAACTTCACAGGTAGTTTTGTGGTGGTGTACCTAGATGCCATACTCATCTATAGCAGAACCAAAGAGGAGCACCTTGAGCATTTGAGGTTAGTCTTAGAGAGGTTGCATGAAGAGAAGTTATCAATGAACCTAGAGAAGTGTGACTTCTTGAAGCAAGAGCTAGTCTACTTAGGATTTGTGGTGTCTAAGGGAACCTTGAAGATGGATCCAAGCAAAGTGGAGGCAATCTTGAATTGGCCTGCCCCTAGAATAGGGACTAAAGTTAGGAGTTTCCATGGTTTAGCCCAATTCTATAGAAAGTTTGTGAGGAACTTCAATGGCATATGTGCACCAGTCCTTGACACCATAAAAGGAGGCCTTAAAACTATGTTCACATGGAGTGAGTAGGCTGATAAAGCATTCCAATTATTGAAGCAAGAAGTAGCCACAAAACCCATCCTACTCTTACCTACTTTTTACAAGCTATTCACATTGGAGTGTGATGCAAGTCGAATTGTAGTAGGCGGTGTATTGAGTCAAGAGGGAAGACCTATGGCATTTTTCAATGAGAAGCTCAATGAAGCAAAGAAGAAGTACTCAGCCTATGACTTAGAGTTGTATGCACTAGTTCAGTCTCTCAAAAATGGAGGCATTATTTACCCCCAAAGGAATTTGTAGTGTTCACAGACAACTAGGCTTTGAGTTACATTAACACTCAAGAGAAGCTTAGCAATAGGAATTTGAAATGGATGGAATACCTCCAATCCTTCACCTTCACCATCAAGCATAAAAAGGGGCAACTCAACAAGGTGGCAGATGCTTTAAGCATGAAGTTGTTGAGAGTTCAAGAGTTACAGTTGTAGAGCATAGGAATGGAAGGTTTCAAGGACCTCTACGAAGGAGATGAAGACTTCTCATCAACCTACAAGGTCTGCAAGGAGTTTGAGAACCATTTCCATGGTGAGTATGTAGATTACACTCTCCAAAATGGTCTCTTGTTCAAAGGTAATCAGTTGTGTGTGCCTAGAGGATCCATGAGAGAAAACCTCATCCAAGAAAAACACAATAGAAGTCTAAGTGGACAATTTGGATTCAACAAAAATTTAGATCTAGTACAAAGGTACTACTATTGGCCCAAGTTGCCAAGGGATGTGAAGAGGTATGTGGAGCAATGTGGTGTGTGTCAAAGGGTGAAAGGAGGATCAAGTAATACTGGTCTTTGTTGGCATATGGACACTCCAACAAGACATTGTATGTGATTGAAGGTTTTGTCATTGATGGAAACCTTGCAATCCTATGGCACTAACAAGACATCATACCAGCAAAGCATTACACAGGCAAGACAGTGCATCGGCATCAATAAGATCACTCTACACTGGCACCAGCACCAGCATAGAAGAAAAGATATATACCGACATAGAGGCCAATTGGATTTTTGATATGTAATATTTTGTTTATTATTGTAAGCCAACTTGGAAAATTGTAAAATAACTCTTGTATATAAAGGAGATCATTGTAGACATTTAGAGAGGCAGAGTAGCAAGCATAAAGAAAATTATTAGGTAGACCTAATGCGCGAATTATAGGTCAAGGGTGTATGTAAAGAACAGAGCAAGAACTGGTACTAAATCTGGCATTGGAGATGCTATTGTAAAGTAGTACAAGTCATTGGATTAGTATAATCCTTATTGTAAGTCAATGTGACTTCTCATTGAGCAGTGAGCTCTAGGCAGTTGGCCTTCCTGCATGTGCAGGCCCCTATTGTAAGTAATATTCTCTTAGTGGCCAGTGAGTGAATATTGTGGGTCACAAATCCCACCGAGGTTTTTCCCACATTGGGTTTCCTTGTTAAACATCTTATGTTATGGTGTTCTTTTCATGTGGATGTTTCTGATTTTGTTTATTGCATTAATTCTTGCATACCGGTATACTGTTATTTTATGTTCTGCATGTTTTAACTTAAGAAATTGTTATCACCGGTTAGATACTGATTCCCCCCCCCCTCTCAGTATCTGTGGGAATCCTAACAATTGGTATCAGAGCTTGGTCCTCTATTTTCAAAAGCCTAATAGCTTGAGGAAGATCTTGACACCGGTAAAGATGGAAAATCTGATGAAGCAACTGGAAGGAGCTCTTACAGACTATGATGCAAAAAAGTTGAAAAATATCAAATTAGAAGATGACTTAAGAGAAGCTCAGGATATCATTCAGGCACTTCAAGAAAATCTCACTGTTGCAATAAATAAGAGAAGGGAACTCTATGTAAAATTGCAAAATGAGAATGATGAAAAGGAATCACTTAATGATCATGTAAAGCAGAAAATCAAACCCTAGGTGTTCCCCCCACTCCAAGGAGAAAGGAAGGAGGTCACTAGGATTGATGGTTTTCACTTAGGAGAGACTTTACATTGAAAAGAGGGGTTGAAACTCACAAGATCCAATCCCACACAATGCAAGATTGAATTCTAAATGAGGTTCAAGGGTTGAGACATCAAGGATACCCTCTTTTGTAAAGAATGTAGATAGAAGGATTGAACTAGGAATGCATGTAAAGTAAGAAAGATTCGCTTATAAATAGAGATAGGGATACGGGATGAAGCTATGGACCTGAAATTAGTAGTAAAATGTCGAGATGATGTTGTTCTGCAAATTTGAATGAAAGTTGACGGGACAATGGCGCCCGGAGTGCACACGGTCCTCCGAAAAATCCACAAAACGAAGGGGGATCTGTTCGTCTCTGCACAAGGATTCCAGATCTTCAATTACAGCCGCATACCTACAACCTACACACAGAAAAGAGAGGTCGATTGGGGGGTTAGGGATTAGGGGTTTTCCTTTAGGTCAAACCCCAGTTTTGGAATTAACCAAGAAATGAGAATGCTGTAAATGTAAATGTTTGTAATGTAATCAAGTACTGATACCTTGTTGTAAGAATGTTTGTATTCTTACATGCAAAGGTGTAATGATGTTGTATGTTGTAATTTGTATGTTGTAAGTGATCTCCTCTTCAATGGTTGAATCCTTGTCTTGAATGCAACACCTAGCCTTGAATGGAGACTTAGAATGCTCAATTGCTTGAAGGAATGCTTGAATGTTTGAATGTTTGAATGTTTGTCTATCGCTTCCGCCTCTTGTACACATATGTTTTTTCCCCTTTTCATCTACCCTTTCTGAGAGGGGAAATGTAGTTTATATACTTGTCAATTAGGGTTAGGAGACTGATTTTTCCAACCTTAGGCCGACCTAGGAGGATTATTTTCCAAATTGCAAACTTGAAGACCCGATGCCCAAAAAGAGACCGGGCTGAAAATAGGGCAAGGGACCAGGACGCTGGGCGCCATGGTTCTGTGGGACCAGGGTACTGGGCACCATGGTCCTGAAGGACCAGGGCACTGGGCGCCATGGTCCCACCTCCCGGGACAGCAGGGTGCAAGGAAGGATTAGGCCACGGTGCAGAAATATGCAGTTTTTGATGTCGTAAACAGGTTTGAGGGTCTCCATTCAGGTTCAACATTGCGCCACCATTATGAAGACCCAAATGCAGTCAAAATTGCAAGTGTCACAATTTTAGGATGCTATAGATCAGATAAGCAAGCTGAAACAAGAGAACATGACAACAAAAAATGAAATGCAGGATATGACTATGAGATTTTGCAAAGAGATTGAGGATAGGAAGAATAATGAAGAAGAATTGACCAGAAGACTAAGTGATACAGCAAATGAGAACACAAGACTTAGCTATGAAAATGACATGTTGAAGAAAGATCTAATGCATACTTAGAATGACTCAAATGAATTGATGAGACAAAAAGAAATCTTGGAAAGAGAATTGGAAACTACAAATCAACATAAAGAAAAATTTCAAGAAAAGCTCAGAAGAACTTGGTACCTTATTGAAGAATCAAAAACCTAAAGATGACACTTCTGGAATTGGCTTTGAAGTTGGTGAAAGCTCCAGTACTGCAAATACTCAGGCTCACAGCAAACCGGTAAGACCACCTAATGCTTATAAATTCAATGGAAGATGCTTTAACTGTAATAAGTATGGTCATAGGGCAAATGAATGTAGATCTAGGAATTATCAGAATATCAATACACCCACCGGTCAATGTTCAAAATACAATAAAGTTAGTCATAACTCTAAAAAATACAGAATGAATGAGAGATGTTATGTTTGTGGAAGATTTAGACATTTATCAAATCAATGTAGAACACAAACCAGCATAGGTTATGGGAAAGCTATTCAGAAAAATAATGTAACTTGTTATGCATGTAACAAGATTGGACATATTGCTAAAATTCTATAGAAGTAAAGGTACACCGGTAGACAACAAAAGTACTAGCTTGAAAGGTAAATAAAAATTTGAAGAGGTTAAGCAAGAATTCTCAAAGTAATGGATTAGAAAAGTTGATCTAAATATTGGGAATACTCCTCCACTGGTAGAACCAACAAATGCTTCACCAGCAGGACAAAGTGATGCTTCATCGGTAGGATAGAGCAGTGCTCCACCGACAAGAAGTTCTTCATCCAATTAAAGAAAATTTCCTTGAGGGTTTGGCAATCTAATGACACATGTGCTATTATTGCCTTGGCTAGAGATAAGAAGTTGAAAATTACTTATTACTGGCAAACAATATTAAGTGAATACTTAACTGGCATGCAATTAATGTGGTAGATGGTGAAAAGACATTATTAAAATAAGGTTTTGGCTCCATTTCATTTCATCATGATTTCAAACTTTCAGAGAGCGTGAAGATTCCAAGCTAAGGCATTTCGAGCAAGAAGCAAGCACACTCCAAGCAATCATCCCTCCAAGATAGAAAAAGGTATTTAATCATGGCATCCACCTCTGTAATTGAATACATAGAAAACCCTATTGTTGTGGAAGTAATTAAAAGACCTAGGCCCATATTTTAGTTAGTCCCCTAGATAACAAAGAAGGATGATACCTTAGGTGCATTTTCTCAAATCCCTA
Source organism: Cryptomeria japonica (assembly GCF_030272615.1). Lineage (NCBI taxonomy): Eukaryota > Viridiplantae > Streptophyta > Pinopsida > Cupressales > Cupressaceae > Cryptomeria > Cryptomeria japonica. Next base: position 849,566,911 of record NC_081414.1, read on the forward strand.
AAGGTGTTGTATATGTTGAAGACCCTAGAATGTACATCCACTGCAACATTGAAGAATTAGGAGATGAGGAAATCAAAACCATGTATAAAACTGAGATATGTGATGATACCGGTAATGTTAAAGTTGAACACGAGGTTATTGAAACCCTAGGATTCAAAAAAATCCTTAGCATTCCTGAATTTCCTAAGAATGTGATTAGGATAGTGTTAAGCAGAGTTCAAGGAGAATTTTTCTGGCTAGATACAATTCATAAGATCACCAAGGAAGCTGTGAAAGCTATCACAGGGTTACTGACCACCGGTAAAAGACCAGACAAAAACAAGAAGGTTTCCAATGACCTAGTAATAGACCTAATAGGTGCAACATTCGATAAGAGATCTCTAAGGGTTAATGATGTAAAAGATATCAATGTGAGATTCATAAGTATGATATTAGGTTACAAAGCCACTCATGCTAATAGACTTAACTCAGTTTCAAGTTTATGCATTAAGAGTGCTTATGATATGGTAACAGACAATGCAAAATTTGACATCTGTGAATGGTTAAAAGATGAACTGATAGACAACCTTGGAAAGATAAAGAAGGATAGGAAAGGAACTTTCAGATTTGGAAATCTGTTAGTATGCCTAATGCTTCATATAACAAAATAGGTTCCCGGTATAGGATATAAAGAATTTGGATATGACATACTGGTAGGAAAGCAATTGATAGAACTGTTTAATACCCTGGGTGAGAACAAGGAAAACAACATTCATGACTTTTTTCAAGCATTGAAGACAAAAATGAAGAAAAGAATAAGGTTATCTCAAAAAATAGTAGACAAATAAAAAGATGACATATGCTTTTTTATTAAGAAAGTTGAAATATGGATGGAAGCAGTCATCCCAAGGACAATTTGGGTAACTAAAATGGGCTATGAGATAGATGACCACATAGTTGAAACTTATACTAAAGCACTTCTGGAAGCCCCCAAAGAACCTAAGGAAAAAGTATTTGGTAGTGCTGAGACTATAGAAAGCCAAATACAATCAAAGAAAAGAGTAAAGAAGGTTGAGGCATTTGTGAGGAAAGGATCTAGACAAGCAAAGGCCATTAAAGAAGATCTATTAAAGAAAACCGGTATAATAGAAGATGAGTTGGCAACCCCACAACCTGAAGCTCATCTATCACCGGTTGGTACTTCTTCGGAAGGTGACATGCCAACAACTTTTAAAAGAGTTGTTAGGAAAAGAGATCCCTCATTGGCAAGTTGATAAAGATACAATTGACAAGTTAGATATGGCTAAAGAGCCTCCGATAACAGGAGAAACAAAGAAAGCGGTAGAGGATATAGAGAAAAAGATAGAATCTAAGGCACATATAGAGAAACCAATAGAGCTAAAGGCTCCAGAATAGGTTCACAAGGAAACAGTGCCACCAGTAAGAAATGAAGCAAGAAAACCAGTGCTAAAAGAAATGCAAACATAAACTGACCTGCCAGAGGTCAATACAAGCATGGTTACTTCCATCGGTACTCATTTTGTTGGATCATCATCAACATTCAAGTCAACAAATGTGACAGAGGTATTACTTGATTCTATAAAGAAAATAACTAACTGTAGTTCACAGGCCTATAAAGCAATAGATGATTCAATACCATTTTTGAAGTCAATTGCTCCTAATTGTAATATAGATAATAAATATTCTTTAGGACAATTGGATACATTATGTAAATACATTTTTGGAAATATTGAGAAAATAAAGGAAGAATCAGTAAAGGACATGGTAGAAAAAGAGAAACAGAAATTCTTTCATGAAGAAATAAAGAAGTGTAACAGAGACTTTGACACACTTCTACTAGAACTATGTAGTTTGTTGAAAGAGTATAAAAATCTGTATAAAGATACATATAAAACAAACTTCTTGACTGTAGATATTGACAAGAAAATAAGCAAGACACAAGATGAGATAAATAAGCTTGCAGACAATTTTGTCAACTCACTGGATTCATTATCAGTTTTTGAAGAAAAGTTAGCAAATTTTGAGGAAGAATTGCTCAAACAGGAAAGAGAGAAAGAAAGAATAATAAACAAGGAAAAACACTTAAGATCTAAACTAAGTCCCAGATTGGACTATTTAGCATCTCTGCAGAAGGAAATCTCAGAGGCATTAGCACAGGGAAGCAAAACACTGGCAGAGCATTTGCAGCATCTCATCGGTACTGTGAAGAGGACTGAAACAACAATAAAAGATAGTAAAAATTTTATGGATAGTATAAACTTAATTTTGGGAGATCTTTTTTAGATAATAACTAACAAGCTATAGGGTTGAGGATATGGATATAACTACAAACTCTACTAACATCTTGACAACCTTTGTCATTGATGCCAAAGGGGGAGTAGTAGGATGAGAAATTTCAAAGACAGGAATCATATGCTTAGGGGGAGCCCTCATATTTTTGGTAAACATTTTTGGTAAACATTTTTGGACTACACATTTTGGACACTTTTTGAAATTTCTCATGAGTGTTGCCATCAATGCCAAAGGGGGAGATTGTTGGCATATGGATACTCCAATGAGACATTGTATGTGATTAAAGGTTTTGTCAGTGATGGAAACCTTGCAATCCTATGGCACTAGCAATAAATCATACCGGCAAAGCATTACATAGGCAAGACAATGCACCGACATCAACAAGATCACTCTACACCAGCACCATCACCGGCATAGAAGAAAAGATATATATCGGCATAGAGGCCGACTAGATTTTTGATATGTAATATTTTGTTTATTATTGTAAGATGACTTGGCAAATTGTAAAATGAATCTTGTATATAAAGGAGATCATTGTAGACATTTAGAGAGGTAGAGTAGCGAGCATAAAGAAAATTATTAGGCAGACCTAATGTGTGAATTATAGGTCAAGGGTGTATGTAAAGAACAGAGCAAGAACCAGTACTGAATCTGGCATTAGGGATGCTATTGTAAAGCAGTACAAGTCATTGGATTAGTATAATCCTTATTGTAAGTCAATGTGACTTCTCATTGAGCAGTGAGCTCTAAGCAGTTGGCCTTCCTGCATGTGCAGGCCCCTACTGTAAGTAATATTCTCTTATTGGCCAGTGAGTGAATATTGTGGGTCACAAATCCCACTGAGATTTTTCCCACACCGGGTTTCCTCATTAAACATCTTGTGTTATGGTGTTCTTTTCATGTGGATGTTTCTGATTCTATTTATTGCATTAATTCTTGCATACCGGTATATTGTTATTTTATGTTTTGCATGTTTTAACTTAAAAAATTCTTATCACCGGTCATATACTGATTCACCCCCCCCCCCTCTCAGTATCTGTGGGAATCCTAACAGTCTCTATCAACCATTACTAGTCCCAAATAGGCCTTGGGAATGTATAAGCATGGACTTTGTAGTAGGACTCCCCAAGACAAAGACATATGTGGATAGCATCTATGTGGTAGTAGATAGATTTTCCAAGATGAACCATTTCATTCCGTGTAGGACTACACATGATGCTAGCTATATTGCACATCTTTTCTTTAAGTAGATTGTGATGATTCATGGACTTCCATTAAGCATTGTTTCAGATAGGGACAGCAAGTTCATGGGCCATTTTTGGCAAACTTTATGGAGGAGACTAGGAACTAATCTCTCATTTAGCTCAGCTTACCATCCACAAACTGATTGTCAAACTCAAGTCATCAATAGGGTGTTAGGCAGCTTGTTGAGGTGTCTAACCAAGGAGTATGGGAAGACATGGGATCTAGTCATTCCACAAGCGGAGTATGCCTACAATGATAGTGTGAATAGGACCACTGGAAAGAGTCCTTTTGAGGTTGTCTATGGCAGACATCCAAGGGGAGCGTTTGAACTCAGGGAACTTGGTTCCATGGAGATGAAGAGTGGTCAAGCAGAGGAATTCACTCAAACCATCAAGGAGATCCAAGAACAGGTCAAGAAAGCCATCCTAGATTCTACTCAAAAAATGAAGGCCAAAATGGATGAAAGAAGGAGAGAGGTTTAGTTCAAAGTGGGTGACTATGTGATAGTCCATCTGAGCAAAGCTAGAATGCAAGGTGGCAAGCCTACTAAACTAGAAATGAAGAGGGTAGGACCTTGTAGAATTCTGTCAAAATATGGTGAGAACAATTACAAGGTTGATCTTCCTTCAGACTTAGCCATTTCACCAGTCTTCAATGTTGCTGATCTAATAATGTACAAGGGTGAGATAGCAGGGTAGACTAAGAAACAAGCCAAGGTACTGCAAGACCTGGATATGAATGTCTTACCTTAAGAAAAATAGCCCATAGCAGAGGAGATCTTGGAGTCAAGGGTGAAGAAGTCTACTAGACACCAGGTCTACATGGAGCACTTGGTAAAGTGGGTAGATCAACCTATGTCTAAAGCTACTTGGGTTGAAGAGAGCAATTTTAAGAAGCTAGGAATTGATCTAGCTCTTCTCACTCCCCTAGTTGCTTAGTTTGTTGCAAAGGGGGAGTATGGTGTAGGAGCACCCTTCAAAGGACTCCCACCATTTTATTTTATTGTGTTCTTGCTTTTTTAAGAAACTATTGTATATAAAATAAGAGCCATGTGCTCATTGGTCATAGTTTAGGTCCTAGTTGAGGTTCTAGAGTCATAAGTCAAAGTCGAGTTTTTCTTGAAAGTAGAGGGTATGTGTGCCTTTGAGGTTTTTAGGGTCATTCTTAACATGGTGGTGTCCTTAGGATAGCCCAATGTGGGCCTAGGAGTCAAGAAAAGCAACATTGAGAAAGCTGCTCAAAAGTTGCATGACAACTTTTCAAAGTTGTCAAGCAACTTTTCCACCTAGGAGGTCAAGATCTTTAGTTTAGCATGGAAAACCCTAATATGGGCACACAGACTAAGGGAAGGGTAGTATAAGTAGTTTCAAACCCTAAGACAATGGGTTGCATGTTAGTTTTGTATGGCCCAAGGAAAGTGACTTGACTGTGATTGCAAATTATGTTGCCAGTCTGCACTAATGGAGAATTGAAGGATTGATAATGGATTGATCTTCAAACAAAACTATGTTGAGAGTCTTATATGGTTTATATACCTTGATTTTGAGAATTTATATTAGCTTTTTGTTTTGCAGGTGTGGTGTGTTTGTAAATATTTTGTAAACTGTCTTCTTACTATCCAGTTTTCGACTGGCTTGTGTCAATGGGTTGATAACTCCTTTCCCCATTGTGGAATCACCATGAAACCATGGGGAATAGGAGTACATACCCTATATATTACTTCAAAGCAATTAGGGCCCTTGATGATGTAGGGAAGCCATCCAAAGACCCACTCCTAGGAGAGACTAGATAGTGCCCGACTAGGAAGGGTTAAAGTGCAGAGGTCCGTGAGAGCAAGGAACGTCAGAGGAGGATGCACCCTTTGGAGGAGCTATAGAGGGGTGTGTGGAGCACCATTGGTGAGAAGGAGGAGCTTTCACCAATCCAGAAAAGGTGGCAAAAACATCAAACCAACACCGTGACCCTGGCAGGCCTAAAAACCCTCTTTAAAACCCTTAAAAACCCCAAAATTCACCTAGGGCAGTGTACGGACACTTGGAGGCCCAAAACCAAAAAAATCCTTGAGTCTTTTCCAAATTAATAGCAAGTATTTTGGGAATTTTCACAAGCATATGCATTGTTTGCAAGAGGGAGCCCTAAAAGTTCAGATAGGAGGCCTAATTGGGCACAATCCTTGTAGCCCTATTTTGTAGGTAAAAGACAAAATGGTGAAATCGGTAAGGAGTTGGGAGTTGAAAACCTCTTGGGGGCACATGAATGGATGGAAAACCATCTCTAAGACCTGTCCTAACCTTTCTAGGACCTAAGAAGATGTGGAACAAGCCAAACGCTTATTAGCCTAAGTAAGGGTTCTTTGAATCTCATGAGTAGGTGAGACCTTAGGAGTAGTATTTCAAGTTATTGGTGGGTGCATTGGGCAAGGTCAAGGGATTCCACAAATAGGGGAAGTCCTAGAGACCCTATGGTGTGGTTGGTACCCTGGTGATCTAAGGAGAGGATCAAAGAGCATAGACTAGGCTAGTCTATCCCATACCCATCCCATCAATATGTGTCCTGGATTTGAAGAAACAGTTCATCAAGTTTTGACAATTTTTTTGACTCAGGGCACTTGAGAGATCACACTAGTATGATATGACTCTCAACATTCTGACACCTTGGGATGCACGATAGGGGCATGCCTAGAATAAAACTTCCCACCTAGATACGCTTGCGATGTTGATTTGTGCACACAACAAACCAGATCAATTCTAGCCAATTTGGCAACTTTACATTGCATGCAACTGATGGTTTTTGCAGCAGGCAAAAAATGCTACCAATCAAAAATGGCTTTTAGTCATTCAAAAATGAGATATGCCAATGTAAAGGAGCCTCACGCAACCCCATGGGTTCAAATGGATCAACCATATGTGTCTTGGATTTGAAGAAATAGTCCGTCAAGTTTTGACAATTTTTTGGACTCAAGTCACTTAAGAGATTGCACTGGTATGGTATGACTAGTCTCAACATTCTGACACTTTGGAATGCATGATAAGGGCATGCCTAGCATAAACCTTCCCACCCAAATGTGCTCACAACATGGGTTTATGCACATGATGAATCGAATCAGTTCTAGACAATCTTGCAACTTTTCATTGCATGCAACTAACGGTTTTTGCAGCTAGCAAAAATATGCTACTAATCAAAAATGGCTCTGACTCATAAAAATATGAGATAGGCCATTATAGAGGAGCCTCACGTGACCCCATGAGTTCAAACGGATTGACCATATGTGTCCTGGATTTGAAGAATTAGTCCGTCAAGTTTTGACAACTTTTTGGACTCTGGGCACTTGAGAGATCGCATCGGTATGGTATGGCTCTCAACGTTCTGGCGCTTTGGGATGCATGACTAGGGCATACCTAGCATAAATCTGCCCACTTGGATGTGCTCGCGATGTCAGTTTGTGCACACAATGAACAAAATTTGACCATTATGAGCGTGAGGGTGCTCTCGCACCAAACACATATTATTGTTTATATTCATATTGTTGATTACATATGCAAATATTCATTTAAATTTATAAAAGGGCAGCCACCAAATACAGTGAATACACAATAATGAACTGAATACAAGGAGTTTTGTAGGGTTAATTCAACATTTTAGAAATTTTATCAAATCATATTCCATGATTGCAATGTTTTATATCATATATTTTTGTTGTTTATATTCATATTGTTGATTACATATGCAAATATTCATTTAAATTTATAAAAGGACAACCACAAAATACAATGAATACAAAATAATGAACTTAGAACACATTTATTGGATGGAATATCGATATTTATATATATATAAAAAGGCATGTCTGCCAAGTCAACACATGTATTACAAAAATGCGGTATATGCCATGTCCAAATCGATATACAATAAAAATGTAGAATATATCTACATGTATTGGTCATTCTATGACCAAAACTAACACTGTATGATCCTAAACTTGTGGTGGATCATCAAAATCAAGGCACTTCAATGCAGTATGCAGCTCTGTAGATGGCTACAAAACCACAATTCAAAAGTCAAGTTAGAATTCTTTTGTAGAAAATAGTTCACAATTAACAACATAACTATACATTTAACTTTAATTCCTTTGCAATTGAAATGCAGATTACCTCATTGGCTGATCTAGGATCTAATGCCTTTGCTCTCCTCTTCTTGGCACTCTTAGGAGTTTTCTTGAAGACATACTTAAATGGATCCACATTATGGTTGTACTGTGAAGGGGTCTGTTGTAGAATAAATATACAATTAATACAATGTAGTAACATAAATATATCAAAAACACTTAAAAGCTATAATATAAAGAACAATGATGTACCTATGCCTAAGATGCTTCTCCAATGGACTGAGGATGGCTCACCATTGATGTAGAAACTGTCGCTATTACCTATACAAAAAATGTTCAAAGATTAAATACAATTAATATAATGATAAGTATTGAAGGTTAAAAATAATTAATTTTACATATCAAACAAAACTGTATCGGATCCTGAGATGCTTCTCTAGTGCAAGGTGGAGGTTTTGCCATTGATGAAATAGGTATAGATATTTCTGGTATGAAAAAATTATAAGATTATAATATATCACAAGTTCACATGTACGCATGCATATAATCATGAAATCAAGAAAATAAAGTAGAGATACAAAGCTCCGCCCTCTCTTGATCCACGGGCGAATCAGGAGCATTCAACAAATCCACATAGCTCAATGGCCATTGTACATGTAAAATAGACAAAAAACAATAATCAATATACAAACCCCAACTAATACTTGATTTCAACATTTTCAAACAATTTCACAACTAAAAATGTGTTCAATTACCTTGATCATACATTTTGGCATCTTTGAGGAATCCTTTTTCTTAGGACGAGCCCTAGATGCAAAGGGGGTACCCTAAAAAACCAAAATTAACATGAGATATTAGTATTGATTTTAGACATATTTTTTCTTAACTAATTAATTAATTGCTCCTGTGTTTCGGGTGTGTAGTTGAAAGGAGGAATTGGGGGTTGTTCTTGTGGGTTTTGAGGAGGTACATTTAGCTGTTCTTGTTCTGGATTAGAAGAATCTAGTTTTTGAAACAAAAAATGAAAAAACCTAATCAAAATTAATGAAATTAAATTCAAAATGTAAAAAAAATTGAACAAACGGGAAAGAAAGACTAAAATAAACAAAAACTAACCTTGATCCATAGCTTGGAGGACAAATATAGCACCTGTTCATGTTTTAGGAGAAGAAATGGGTAAAAAATGAAGTAAGACACGCACTATTCACGAGTAAATGAGACCTAGTTTTTTTTTTTAAACTTTTTTTACCAAGGGCCGTGTACGCTGTTATATTTGGACTCATTTTCCTATGAGCAGCATTTACATGCTCATTTTCCTAGGCGTAGCGTATACGCGCTCATTTTTGTAAAAGCGGCATGTTCGCACTATCTTCTCTTGGCTCGGGAAGAACAAACCTAAGCGTGTATGTGGGAATTTCAAATCTTAAAACCATGTACGCGCTTCTTGTTTTTCCATGTTTTTTTTGGGTGGTGTGCACTTACCCTTATACAAACTCTCATGATGATTCCCAATCACACGAGCAATCTTGATGCTAGATTTCTTTGGCTGTGCAAGATTTCTCCCTTCAGAAAATGCAATTCGATAACCCTTATCCTCCAAGGCTGAAATAGACACAATATTTCTCTTGATTCCCGACACGAATAAGAAATCACTTAGGTGAAGAGAGCCTCCAGACTCTAGGTTGAGTGATGTAGAAACAAATCCTCTTATAAAATAGAATGCATCATCTATCGAATGATCACTTGGAGATTAGACTCCTCCACCAAATCTGAAAGATGCTCCCAATAGTCATTGATGTGTTTCGAAGCTCCACTGTCAATCAACTAGGTATCATTATCTGTAGGAACATTGCTTGATAAGGAAGATATGAAGAGGAATCCATTAGAGTTACCTTCAGATTCCTTCTAAGTTGAGACTCCATTAATGTTCACCATTTGTTTCTTAGGCCTTGTCAATTAGTCCCTTGCATAGTGACCAAACTTGTCACACCTAAACCACTAGATGTGAGAGAGATCTTTCTAGACTCTTCCTTGAATCAAGTGTGGAATCTAATCTCTGACACCTATTCATTTTTAAGTTTCCCTTCTTCCAATTCCTTCCTTTCTTGGTATATTGGGTAGCAAGAATGTGAGTGTCTTCATTTTGAGAACCTTTGACGATTCCCATGGCCGGCAATCTTGATTCTTCTTGAATGCAATCTGCATGAAGACGATCAAACTTAGGCAATTTGGATCTTCCACTTATACTTTGATTAAATGGCTCCCATGAATGAGGAAGTCCATTCAATACCAACATGACAAGGCCTTTATCAATCACTAGATCTTCAATAGCACTTCATTGATCTCTAAGTTCTAAAATCTTCATGAAGAATGACATGATAGATTCTCCTTTCATCATCTTTACTTGATGAAGTTGTTCCCTCAATGAAAGAGCCCTACTTGTGTTGTTAATCTCATATAAACATTCCAAGGTCTTGAACATATCTCTCGCATTTGTCATCTTGGAGATAATAGGCACTAAGTGATCCCTCACAGAGTCCATCAATATCTTCTTTGATTTTATGGCATTCTTCTTGAATTGATGTTTCTCCTCTAGATCTTGTGGCTCAGATAAGTCTTTATCCTCCAAAAAATGAAGAAGATCATTTTCTTCAAGTGCAATAAGCACTATAAACTTCCATGAGGTGAAGTTAGATGCCCCTTCAAGCCTATCCTCAAAATTAAGACCATTCACCATTTTTGAGGCTTTGAAGTTTCTCCTTGAAGGTGAGAGATCAGAGAAAACTTCTCAGTTGTTAGGAAATCTAATCATGATATTACTTCATCATGGCTCTGATACCATGTTAAATTTGGTGATCAAATTAGATAGATAGGAAATCAAACACAATTGCACAAAAATTACCTTGGGAAAACCTTCCTCTTGAAGCTGAAAAACCCAACAATGGAGTATGTCTTTATTATCTCAACTATGTCAAGTGACTATACAAAAAATTTACTTCACATTTGGAGCCATATATGAATGGAAAAAACCCACAATAGAGAATATACAATCTTCTATGAAAAATGGTCTTCCTTAGTTGACTCACAAACTCCTATAGATAGTCTTCTATATGTTGAAGATTAATATCAATAGATTGGTGAGTGAATGATGTGAACTGCTATAGCATGTATGTACTTTTATCTGCAATAGAAGGAACATGATCTACTTGATGATTGATTCTAACTGCTGAAGATGATTAAATGAATGGATCTAGATACCCACCAGATCTTGATCAAACAACAAGACTTATATCAAAAGTGAGCTTCTTATTTAATCAACACATCTTTTTGTTAGGGATAAATTACATCATAATAAAAATGCCTTATTATTCAAGGGTGGTGGGATAGATGCAAATATAAGTTACAAAGTTGATAAGGATTGTATTAAATCAGACTTTCTAAATGTGTAAGGCTGATAGGCCATTCACACATTTTTTATTTGTTATGTCAGCCTGAAGGATCTAACCATAGCTATTACATTAAAAATTATTATATTGAGTAGAAAATAAAAGGAGTAAATTTGAATCCCTTTCTTATTAGATTAATAGTTATATTATATTCAAATAATTATTTAATGTTAATAACTAGTACAAATAAGGCTGGGGGCTTGGCTTGATTAGCAAAAGTTTCCTATGGTAGGCATGAGCTCACGAGGTCCAATCTACCCTTAGTCCATTTGGTACTCAATGGCTTGTCACATTAGCATCACTAATAATGTTACAAAGGTTACTTGACACACTATAGTTTCTAGGGAATCTACCCAATTCCTATAGTAAAAAAAAATAGAAAAAACCTATTAGGAGTAGGATTGACTGAGACTATTGCTTGCATCAACTTTAGACTAAATTTATAATGAACTATGTGTTGGATTATTGAGAAGCTTGTTTGATTTAGTTTTCTATTGCTTCTACTAGGATATTTTTTTGTCATTGATGTCAAAATATTCCTATGAGTTATTCTGGTAATTTTGGAAAAGGTTTTTAGTTCGGTTTTGTAGTTTGGTTTTGTTGATCACTGTTTTGCAGAATCTAGTATTCCCTCTAGTATATTCTAGTGTGATCAGATCTTGGGATGAGATTTTGGATTATTGTTTGGGATGATATTGTGTATCTTCATTTCAGATGCTTCATTAATTGATGCTCCACAAGTTATCTTTCCTCATGACAGTTGCTGATTGGTTGTGTTCTTGGGCTTTGAGACGTTGACTGATGAAGATTTAAAAAGAGGTGTTGGTGCAATTGTTCCAGATCATTATAACATGCTTGATGGTGTTTCCTAGTCATGTCCTATTTGTTTTGATGATCTGCATTGATCACTGTGCATCTTTTTGGTGATTTCTATGAACCAATGATATTTTCCTTTTAATGCAGTATTTCTGGTGGTGTAGCGTGTTGTGGTTGATCTTGGTGAGATTTCTGGTGGATGTCATCATTTGGGAATTTGAATTATGTCCATGCTATATAATATAAATCATAATATTGATCTAGTGGTTGATCTATGTATCTTGTAATGCAATTTTTGTAATTATGATTTGAGGGTTGAGGGTTTAGCTGACCTTCTTATCAAGGTTGATGATTTGTATATATAGGTGATATACTTATGTAATTTAGGTGTGGGTATTATGTTTGCATTATCAGAGAGAGATAAACGTGTGAACAAGGATATATCATTCAGCGAAGTATTATGGTAAGTTTGGTGTTGTAGAGAAGGCAATTGTTCTTAACCACAACTGTCATCAGGCATTTGTAGATGCTATTATTTCAGTCCATTCCTTCTGGATTGTAGCCCGAATCATATTGTAAGTCACTGAGACTTCCCTATGGGTTGTAGCCTTCTAGGCATAAATCTTTTAAGTAGTGAGCTCTAGGGAGTGTGCCTGAATGCATGTGCATTTCCCATTGCAATATTTTCACATACTACTATAGAGTATCATCTTATTGTGGGTAGGTTCCCACCGTGGTTTTTCCCTTAACTAGGTTTTCCATGTCAAAATATTGGTGTTGTGTGTTGTATGTTAATTTTCTTATCTATTATTGCTGCAATTTATTAGTTTAAGTTTTAGAGTTTAATTTCCTTTGATTTGGTGAAGACTGATTCAGCACCCCCCCCCCCCCCCCCCCACCTCTTAGTCTCCCTTCTTGATTGCTACTAACACTATGTGTGCAGATATAGGTAGAGTGATCAGTTGAAATCTCAAGTTGATCCCAACAATCAATGAGTGATAACCTTCTCAAGTAAGCTTGACCAAGTGGCAAAGAAGAGGTGACATGTGTCTTTGTTGAGTTTGACTGAATTTCCAACATGCCATATTATAGCCTACCTAAGGTAGCTTAAATTCATGCATAGAGATACATGAGATGGTTACTCTATATTAACTAAAATATATTATACACTAACAGTACCAACTTAAGTATAACTTAGGTTTGTAAAAGATGGGTCTTATATACAATGCCTAGTGAGTTACCCATGTACAAAGTGATCTCTCATAAATTTGAGAAATGTAGGAAACCCTATGGGGAAAAAATAGCCTCCAAAAGAGTAAATTATGCATGAAATTTAAAAGTGAAGGAGAAAACTTCTTGAATTGAGTACAATATACAACTCCCCCCATAGGAGAGAAAAATATAAAATATTTATGAGACCCCCATAATATCTGTCCTATTGCTATGATGTTAAATGATTGACAAAGTATGAAAAGTTGGATCCAAAAATGTCAAACTATGAAATCCCTTTCTTTTGTTCTACATCAAAAATTTGTAGTATATCATTTATGTGCCACAACTTGATTATGTTATAGACTTGAGTTACAAAAATATTCATTTTGTGGGACTTGGCACACACATTTACATACAATAATGTGATCTTTGACTGATTGTCTAGTTTTAGTGATTTTATGTTCATAATTATGTTGACATCTTATAATATGATTACATAGATAGGCTATGTATATATGTATGTTCTTTATGACTATTATGGAACATGTGTAGATATGATATGTATATATGTATGATTTATTTTGATATAACATGCAATTTTTGGAGTATCAATGGAAGATATGATGTTGAATTGATATGTTCCTTTATCTATAATTAAATTATAATAATCAATTAACTATATATTCTCGAGTGGATTTTTTATAAGAGTCAGTTGAATTAAGGGAGCAAAATAGTGAGAATCCTTTTGGGAAGCAAGTTAAGTTGAAGGGTCCATATCGAGTGACCCAAGTCTTTTATTTTGTTGTACTTGTGGGTGATGTTAAGTATATATGAGTTGTATAATGATTTGAAATTAATTTCTTTCTAATTATCTTGCGTCCATATAAATTTTCATGTGTGTCATTTTTATGTCTTCTAATGTAATAAGGTGTCAAGTTTATTATATTGTTAATAATAAATTTATTTAAAAACTGTAGTAAATAATTCATCCTCTTGATGGAAAAAATAATCCTAATAATATCATTAAGTTCTTAGGTCATGAAACTTGGGTTTTGGCCTCTTTTGAGACAAACAAAATTAATTTTTTGCTAAAAAATAATATTTTGTAAACGGTGGCTTATAAGAAACTAACCAAAATCAAAGAAAAAGAAAGCATTTTTTCCTAAAATTGAGGAGCTATAAGGGACAAACAAAAGCAAAGTCTAAGAGTGATACCTTTACACTCAAGTATCAAGAAAATCACCATACATCACCTTGTAGAGGAACTTTGACTAGGGGATAAAACATATAAAATATTTCTAGATGGTAGAAAAGTCGAATCTGTAAAATGAAGGAATGGTAAAAAGGAGAAGAAAACAAGGGAGTATTTAGATGGAATGAGCGAAAGGTGAAAGCTAAAGGAGAATTGTATGTACATATGAATTTGCGATCCTCAATTCTTTTTCAAAGAAAATCAAAAGTAGACCCCTCTTAAACACTTTAATAAAAAATAAGATGTATTTTTTAATTTATTCTATGCTTGCATGTCTGAAACATTTTGTAAATTTATCAATCATTTTTTGGTCATGTTAATTTTTTCACTTATGCCTTAAATAGTTGCAAAGTGTGGCTTTCCATTCCAATGTTAATATGAAAGAAAATTATTTGTTATAAATTTTATAAATTTAGAAAATATATTGTTTTGGGTAGGGAAAACTATGTATCTATATAATATAGTACTCTAGGTGTTAGCAGGGAAAATGACACAAATAGAGGTCTAGAGATCTTGCAACATCTTATCACATGAAGTTTGTGAAGTATGAACTTTGGAATGTAGATTCAAGTCTAAGGATACTACGTAAGGGTCACATCCCATGTGATAGATATAAGTATATCAATAGATACATTCACCAATAATAAGGTGAATAAGGATTAGAATATAACGTAGTAAGGTGATAAGGAGTAGAATATGGGTATGTGCAAGATCATGGTGTGTCAAAAAAGGCCCTTAAGTGGCAATAAAATTTTAGAAAATCAGAGTTATGCAACTTGACATGAAAACTTGAGTAAGTTTTGAACATTATTTTTAAAATATGTAAGAAGATAATCTGTAGCAAATTGAATGTAGTTTCTAATCTACTAGTTGTTTTTTGAAAAAAAAAATATATTTGATGAAAATGTGAAATTTCAATATAGTGGTACTAAAATTCGAGGAAAAAAAAAAGAAGTATGTGTATGTCTGACCACCCTAATCACAATCAAAACATAATATTTTTTAATAAGATTTATAATATAAGTAGCAGACTCATATCTAGATGTGACACATATTTTTTGTATTTTTTTATGGAGTAAATATAAATTATGAATCTTTTAGAACAACTTTTCAGAATTTCAAAAACTCTTAACTTGGTCTAAAATTTGTGAAATTCATTTTTTTTTTTCCTATTGTAGATGAAACATAGAACTGATGCATGTTTTAGATTCATAAAATGTGATACCGTTTGAAAGTTATGTGTGTTTTTCAATCAGCCTATCAATCAGGACTTTAGTCAGAATTCAATTAGAAAATAAATAACAATCATTTATTAAGGTCAAAATAAGACAATCCTTATATTGTTCAAAAACTAAGAATGTCCTTGAAAAACCCTTTTCGTTTTATCAATTTTCGCTAAAAAAAAGTCATCAGCCACCAATCTGAAATCTCAAAAAATCAAAGAATAGTGAAAAGCTTGGTTTTTTCTATTGACTTTCCAGGCTAGACATTTCTAAGCCAAATCCCAAGGAATTCCTGAGCCAAATTTCAAAATTAAAAATCAAATATCCGATATCCGATTCTAGCAATATTATTAACATTAATATATTAATAAATTATATATTATATATATTATATATTGAATATTATTATAATAATATTCAATATATGAATATATAATAAAAATGTTATATATTAATACTATAATATATAAGTTTATATATTAAAATTTAGATTATTAATATTTTTGTTAGTAGTCATATGGTATTCTGAGGGTTCACATGGTGTCATTAAGTGTCATATGTGGTCGTAAGGGGTAATGCATGTTTTAAAATAGCATATGACCCCTTAGGACACCATATAGACATCCTATGGTCCTAAAGGGTCATGTAGTGCAATAGGATGTCAAAAGGGGCATATGTTTTCCTAAGGGGTTATAGGACACCATATGACCCCTTAGGCCACCATCTGACACCTAAGGACACCATATGGTATCCTAAGGGGTTATATGGTGTCCTAAGGCGTCATAGAATTGTTGGAATTATGGGAAATGGTATGAGGACATAATGATATTGTATGTTGTCATTGATGTCAATATGTGATATGAAGTGAACTGGCATATGTGAGAAGAGAGAACTGACATATGTGAGAACCGGTATATATGTGAAAGTGAAGTGGTATATTTGTTCAAGGTGAACCGACATGTCAAGGTGAACCGAAATGTTGTTATGGGAACCGGTACATGGAACCTTTGTGTGACTACCGGTTGGTAGTCTTAGGGTTTCCGGTTGGCAGTCTCAGGGTTTCCGATTGGAGTACCTCAAGCTTGTGTGACTCAATCGGTGACTTTGTATAATGAGTTAGCATTGCAAAGCTAAACAGACTGTGTTGCCATGTCACCCTTATGCACGTGAAGGATCTTGCATGAAGGAGATTGTTCCTATCTACCTCGAGAATGTGCAAATTCTATAAATGGTGAAAACGTGTGATGGGTTATCAGCTGCCATGAAATCGGTGGATAATGAGGAGAATGTCTTGAGATTGATTCAAGACTGCTGCATTTAATGCAATGTGTTCAATAGTCAGGATTGAACCATTTGAATTGCTTAACCTAATAGGTTTAGGGTTTAGGGTTTTTGCTACTGACCTGTCTGTTTCCTATAAGGTCGATGTTGTGTTCCTTTCAAAGGTTGTTGGCAAAAGTTGGGTGTGTGTATCCAAGTGAAGTGATACGTGATTCTTGTTAGACTAGAGGAGAAAAATGATATCTATAGAGTGTAAGTGTAGAAGGTAAAGAGGAGCCAAAGTGGATCTGCATTAGCATTGAGTGTTGTTACCAGATCATTGTAATTCCTGTTGATCTTTAACCACTTCAACAATTGTGAAATCCCTTAACAGGGTAGCCTTAACTGGCCTGCTGTAAATCCTTTAACAGGGTAATTCAAAGCTATTGAGTTCTTGAAATCCTTTAACAAGGTAGCCCTTAATCGGGTTTAACCCTTAACCAGGTATTCTAGCCATCCCTTAACCAGGTGATCCCTAATAGGATCGGTTCCTAGTAGAACCTATTGTAATGTCTCTAACCAGACAAGGCTCCTAACAGAGCAGACTTCTAAAGAGTTCAAAAATAGCTTGTAGGTATTCATCCCCACTATGGTTTTTCCCAGTTGGGTTTCCACGTGAAAAATATGTGTGTCATGTGTGATGCTTTTATCTTGTGATGCTTTGTTATTGTCTGTCAAGCATATCATGGTTATGTGTTTTATGCTTGTCAATAAAACATGTTGAACTAGCTATTATTATGATCTAATGATAGATTACCTATTCATGCATAAGGGTGAAATGGTAGTGTAGTTTTGAGTTGAGTCAAAAGCTAAGTGAGTAATCGGTTAATGGTTGTCTCAGTCATTCTTAGCTTTACCGGTTGCACTTTGTTTTAAACCAGTGTCACTATTTGCCAGTCATTTGAAGTGTCTACTATCAAACTGATTTAGGACTGTATTTTTGTCTGTACTAATTCACCCCCCCTCTCAGTACCAGTTTGGTACTATCCGTTCATCATTGAGTTATCAATTGGTATCAGAGCATCCTCCAGGTCCTCTGTGTTATAAGCTTAACCACTTGAGGATATGATCCTAGTCCAATGATGAAGAGAGAAGGTCCAAAGTTCAATAGAGATAATTTTAGTATATGGAAAGATAGAATGAAGATATTCATCAGAAGTATGGGTGGTCAACACTGAAGCTATATTGAGAATGCCTATGTTGCCCCTACCGGTACTCTCACTGATGACCAAAAGAGAGAGATGCAAGAGAATGGGCAAGTCATGGAAGCCCTAATTAATAGTTTATCTAACATTGAGTTTATTGATGTCCAAGATAAAGTAAATCCCAAAGAAGTATGGGATACTCTTGAAACCATCTATGGCAGTGATGAGCATGTAAAACAAGCTAAGGAAGAAACCCTTAGAGGGAAGTTTGAAGACATGCAGATGGTTGAAGGTGAAACCATTCAATAGTATGGAATAAGAATCAAAAATGTTGTTGGAGATATCAAGAGTGCAGGTGATAAAATAGAAGATGCCACTGTTGTGAGAAAACTTCTAAGATCCTTATTACCGGTCTATGCAATAAGAGTTGCTACTATTCAGGAGCTGAGATCAATAGATAAGACTAAGGTATCCCTAGACTCCATCATTGCTAAGCTGATAGCCTATGAGCTGAATAGCTTTGATGGCAATGTTCAAAAGACTGAATCAGCCTTTAAAGCCTCTGTGGTACCATCCAGGAAAGGAAAAGAAGCAAGAACCAATGATGAGACAAGACAGAGCAGAGTGATGGATGATGAGGAATTTCTGATGGAATTTGAAGCTCTTCTTGCCAGGAAACTTCCAAAAGGAACTAGTAAATACAGAGGTAAGCTCCCTTTGAAATATTTTTCTTGTAACCAGATAGGACATATTGCTATGAACTGTCCTAATAGTGACAACAAGGATAAACCGGAAAGGTTCAAGAAATTCAAAGGAGGAAACCAGAGAAACTACTTTGTTGCAGTTGGTGAAGGTGTCACAGATGAGGAATCAGAAGATGAAGAGAATAAAGACATTATGTTTGTTGCTGTAAAAGAGGATGTGTCAAACAAGAAGGCTCTTGTCTCCTGCTTTGATAATTCCAATGAGTGGATTATTGACAGTGGCTATTCTCACCATATGACTGGTGACCGGAGCAAGTTTCTATCTATGGAAGAATATAATGGTGGTGTGGTTAATTTTGGTAATGATGCACCATGTATGGTCAAAGGAAGAGGGTCCATCTCTCTGAATGAAATGAGCAGTGTTGATAATGTGTATTGGGTTGATGGTCTCAGACACAACCTTTTGAGTGTTGTCCAGCTGAATGATAGTTGACTCACTCTAGAATTCAAGAATGGAGTGTGTAGGATCAAAGGAAAGAATGGTGAAATTGTGGCTAGCAGTATGCAGACCAAAGGTAACCTGTTTCAATTGAATGCTAATATCAGTACCTGTCTTATGGCTAAGTTTGATGATAGCTAGATATGGCATAGGAGACTCTACCATATAAACTTTGATAACATCGTGAAGGCTAGTAAGAACAAGGCAGTTAGAGGATTGCCGGTACTGAGCAAACCAAAAAATCCTTTGTGCAGAGAGTGTCAACTGGGGAAAATGTCTTCCTCAACTTTCAAAGGTAAATCTTTTTCAGTAGACAATCTACTTGATCTTGTGCATACTGATTTTTGTAGTCCTATGAAAACTAGGAGTGTGCAGGGAGATAGCTATTTTATGATTCTTACAGATGATTTCTCAAGAATGATGTGGGTCACATTCTTGAAGGACAAGTCTGAAGCCTTTGGAAAGTTCAAAGCTTTTAGAGCACTGGTTGAAAAGGAAAGTGGTAGAAGAATCAAATGCCTCAGAACTGATCAAGGAGGGGAATTCACTTCTGGTGAATTCAACAAGTATTGTGAAGAATTTGGCATCAAGAGGCAGTTGTTTGCCCCCCAGACTCCACAACAAAATGGCCTACCAGAGAGGAACAACCGAATAGTGGTTGAAGCAACAAGAATAATGTCGATTCAAGGAAAGGTCGCTCACACCTTTCGGAGAGAAGCGGTGAGCACTATAGTTTACACATTGAACCAGGTACTTATCAAGAAAGGTAAGGATAAAACTCCTTATGAGTATTGGACCAGTAAGACTCCTATAGTTAGCTAACTTAGGGTATTTGGTAGCAAATGTTGCATCAAGAAGAGTGAACATCAGGGAAAGTTTGAAGCTAAATGTGATGAGGGAATATTTCCAGGATATTTCACCAAGAGTAAAGCTCTAAAGTGCTACAACAATAGGACTTAGAGAATTGTGGAAAGCGTCAATGTGAGAGTTGATGAAACCTCTGAGAAACAAGAGGAAACTGGCAGTGAGCAAGCTGTAAATGAACTAGTTGCAACCTTCTGAGAACCGGTTGCTAGTCAACCAATTACTAGTAGCAGTGTTCTTGCACTGGTAAATGTTGATGTTGAGGAAGATGGGGATGAAGAGGAAAAGCAAGAAGAACCAGTCAAGACTATTCCTTGGTATGTCAAACTAAACCATGATCCTAAGCAGATCATAGGAGATAAGGATGCAAGATTCCTTACAAGAAGGAAGATCAGAGAAAACTCATGTATGATCTCTGAACTTGAGCCTAAATCATTCAAAGAGGCACATAAAGATGAGGACTGGATCAAGGCAATGGAAGAAGAACTTGACCAGATAGAGAAAAATGGTACATGGTCCTTGGTACCTAGACCAGAGCATAAAAATGTCATTGGTACCAAATGGGTTTTCAGAAACAAGTTGAATGAGGATGGCATAGTGATTAGAAACAAAGCTAGTTTGGTGTGCAAAGGATATGCCCAAGAAGAAGGAGAAGACTATGGAGAAACCTTTGCTCCTATGGCCAGATTGGAAGGAGTTCGTATGCTTCTTGCATATGCAACTTTTAAAGGATTCAAGGTATATCAAATGGATGTAAAATATGCATTCCTAAATGGTGTACTTAAAGAGGAGGTGTATATAGAGCAACCAGATGGGTTTTCCCTATCTGAAGATAGTGACATGATGTGTAGGCTACATAAAAGCCTTATATGGTCTAAAGCAGGCACCTAGAGCATGGTATGAACACCTACATTCCCATCTTGTGAAGATTGGATTTGAGAGAACAAGTGAAGATAGCAATATCTACTTGAAATCTGAAGGAGATCAAATCCTAATCTATGAAGTATTTGTTGATGATATTATCTTTGGTGGAAATGACAAGATGAGTCATGAGTTTGCAGATGAGATGAAGAAAGAGTTTGAGATGTCACTCATAGGGGAGATTAAGTTCTTCATTGGACTGTAGATTCAATAGATGACAAATGGAATCTTTATCACTCAATCCAAGTATGTCAAAGAGGTGTTGAAGACCTTTGGCATGGAAGATAGCAAGGTACACCGATGGTGACTGGTTGTAAACTATCCAAAGAAGATGATTCAACATTGGTTGATGAGAAGGAATACCAATCAATGATTGGTAAGTTGCATTATTTAGTGCATAGCAGACCGAATATTGCACATGTAGTTGGCATCACTGCAAGGTTCTAGAAAAGTCCAAGAGAATCCCACTTGGTTGCAATCAAGTGGATTCTTAGGTATCTGAAGGGAATAGTTGACTATGGATTGTGGTACCCATATAGCAATGATTTCAACTTGAAAGTATTCATAGATGTTGATTGGGCAGGTAATGTGGATGACCAGAAGAGTACAACTAGTGGTGCATTCTTTCTTGGTGGTAGACTGGTCTCATGGATGAGTAAGAAGCAGAGTTGTATCTCTCAGTCTACAGTGGAAGCGAAGTATGTTGCAGCTTTCATGCACCGCACTCAGATAATCTGGATGAAGCATGTATTAAATGGCTTCAAAGCTCCTATATCTGAACCGGTAAGTATATTATGTGATAACACAAGTGCTATCAATATCTCAAAGAATCTAGTTTTACATTCTAGAACCAAGCATTTTGAACTTAAATATCATTTCTTGAGGGAAAAGGTTCAAAATAAAGAGATTGCACTGGAACATGTTTCTAGTAAGGAGCAGTTAGCAGACATATTCACCAAGCCTCTCTCAAAGGCTAAGGATATCTGTAGAAATTGATATGGGAAGATGAGAAGTGGAGAGATATCCTTGTATATTGCCATCAATGCCAAAGGGGGAGATTGTTGGCATTATGTGAACCGGTATGAGGACATAATGATATTGTATGTTGTCATTGATGTCAATATGTGATATGAAGTGAACTGGAATATGTGAGAACCGGTATATATGCCAAAGTGAAGTGGTATATTTGTTCAAGGTGAACCAACATGTTGTTATGGGAACCGGTACATGGAACCTTTGTGTGACTACCAGTTAGTAGTCTCAGGGTTTTTGGTTGGCAGTCTCAGGGTTTCCAGTTGGAGTACCTCAAGCCTATGTGACTCAATTGGTGACTTTGTGTGATGAGTTAGCATTGCAAAGCTAAACAGACTATGTTGCCATGTCAGCCTTGTGCATGTGAAGGATCTTGCATGAAGGAGATTGTTCCTATCTACCTCAAGAATGTGTGAAGTCTTTAAATGGTGAAAATGCGTGATGGGTTATCAGTCACCATGAAATCAATGGATAATGAATGATGGAGAATTTCTTGAGATTGATTCAAGACTGTTGCATTTAATGCAATGTGTTCAATGGTCAAGATTGAACCATTTGAATTGATTAACCTAACAAGTTTAGGGTTTAGGGTTTTTGCTACCGACCTATCTGTTTCCTATAAGGTCGATGTTGTGTTCCTTTCGGAGGTTGTTGGAAAAAGTTGGGTGTGTGTATCCAAGTGAAGTGATACGTGATTCTTGCCAAACTAGAGGAGCAAAGAGATATCTGCAGAGTGTAAGTGCAGAAGGTAAAGAGGAGCCAAAGTGGATCTGCATTAGCATTGAGTGTTGTTACTAGATCATTGTAATTCCTGTTGATCTTTAACCACTTCAATAGTTGTGAAATCCCTTAACAGGGTAGCCTTAACTGACTTGCTATAAATCCTTTAATAGGGTAATTCAAAGCTATTGAGTTCAAAATCATTTAGCTATTGAGTTCTTGAAATCCTTTAACAAGGTAACCCTTAACCGGGTTTAACCCTTAACTAGGTATTCTACCCATCGCTTAATTGGGTGATCCCTAATAGGATCAGTTGCTAGCAGAACCTATTGTAATGTCTCTAACCAGACAAGGCTCCTAACAGAGTGGACTTCTAAAGAGTTCAAAAGCAACTTTTATCTTGTGATGCTTTGTTATTGTCTGTCAAGCATATGATGGTTCTATGTTTTATGTCTGTTAATAAAACATGTTGAACTAGTTGTTATTATGATCTAATGATAGATTACATGTTCATGCATAAGGTTGAAATGGTAGTGTAGTTTTGAGTTGAGTGAAAAGCTAAGTGAGTAATCGGTTAATGCTTATCTCAGTCATTCTTAGCTTTACCAGTTGCACTTTGTTTCAAATCGGTGTCACTATTTGCCAGTCATTTGAAGTGTCTACCATCAAACCGGTTTAGGACTATATTTTTGTCTGTGCTGATTCACCCCCACTCTCTCAGTACCAGTTTGGTACTATCCATTCATCATTGAGTTATCAAGAACACCTTATGACTCCTTAGGACACAATAAGATCCCTAACAATACCATTTGGTGTTTTAAGGGGTCATATGGCATCCTAAGGAGTCATAGAACACCGTAGGACCCCTTACGACACTATATAGTATGCTAAGTGGTCATATGGTCTCCTAAGGGGTCATAAGGTTGTTAGGATTAATGAAAGTCCCAAAGATACTAAGAGGGGGGGGGGGTGAATCAGTATCTAACTTGTTAGGAGAATATTTAAACTTATTAAAAACTTTGCATCCCAAAACACTATAGTAGTAAATAAGAATAACAGAGACAACATAGAGAACACACCATAACACAAGATATTTAATGAGGAAACCCAGAGTGGGAAAAGCCTCAGTGGGATTTGTGACCCAGAATATTCACTCACTGACAAATGAATAAATATTACTTACGATGAGGGGCCTGCACATGTAGGAAGGCCAACTGCCTAGAGCTCACTACTCAATAAGAGTCACATTAACTACAAAAGTGGATTATGAAATCCAATATAATGTACTACTTCAAATCAGCATCAACTATGCCAGGTTCAGTACTGGTTTAAGCTCATTCTATAACCAAAATCTTCGTTGTCAACTATAACTCCTTATGCACAAATATTATCCATATATTCTCTCCATGCATACATACTATTTGATCTATAAGATCTCATACATATATATGAGTCTTTCACAATATACCATGTCGGCTTTACAAAAGATAATTATATTTAAATACAATAAACAAAAGTTTATTCCCTGTCGGCTAGGGTTCCACTATGCATTGTTTCCACTATCAGTGTATCTAGATGTCTATTACCAATGCCGGTAACTACTAATGGCTTACCAGATGAATACCACTCAGTTGCTAGATGGTTGTCATCAATGACAACATCAAATATTCTCATACGAGTGTAGAATTCCAACAATCTCCCCCTTTGGCATTGATGGCAACACTCATGAGAAAAATCCAAAATCTGTTCCAAAAATGAAGTCCAAAAAGTTTCCAAAAAGATGTGCTCCCCCTGAGCAGATGATCTCCTCTGAATAATCATTTTTCTCTCCGCTACTCCCCCTTTGACATCAATGACAAAGATTGTCAAAAATTGTCAAACGAGTGCAAAAATTTCACCTTAAGATTTGTAACCGGTTGGTTACAATCTGAAATATATCTGCCAAAACCAAATTTAGACTCTGCATGAATCTGTTGTTGTCATTCAAGGTTGCCTCATTCTTTTGGATCATGTCGATGAGATGATTCATGTGCTCTTCCGGTGATCGTTCTCCTTCAAGTAAAGCCTTAGAGATTTCATTTCTCAGAGAGATTAGATTGTCCAACTTAGGACCAAGTTTGTATTTAAGTTCTCTGGCATTAGACTTAATCCTTTCCTTTTCTTTCTCAAATTTCTCCAATTTCTCCTCAAAATGTGTTATTTCCTACTCAATAACTGATTTGGGTTGGGTGAACTCACAATACTGGTTCCCACTTTTTGACCAACTTTGACACTTAGATGAACATTTTGATAAAAACCTTCACTTTCTGACACCTATAACTTTTAAACCATTAATAATTTGAAGATGATGTAAACTAGTGATTTGTAAAACCTTGTTTATAGATTCTAAATATTATTTTTTCAATTTTTTTTTAATAAAATTTTACTGATTTTTCAATCTCCCTTGAAAAGTATTTTTTTACAAAATCAACATTTTTTAAGAGTGATGTGCATCCTAAAACTATAACTATTTTTTCTATAAATGATAAAAACTTAATTCGTTTTAATTTTGGTTTGTAACATCAATACCCAGGGCATGCAATTGGTTTGATAGCGATATGTTGAATATTTTTTGTTTTATTTAGTTTTGAAGTCCGACTAATTATAATTTAGATATAGGTGTACGTTTGAACACATAACTTGTTATAATATATCAAAATTAAATTTTATTTTTTTTGTTAGAAAGAAGACATCAATACCTATGGCATAGATATTTTTCAGATTTTTTTGAATTTGTTTACTATTTTTTCCAATGCATTGAACAAAGAAGTTCATGTTCGGTGAAAAACCTACATTCATAAGAAATAAAACAAAAGTATATTAATGAAAGTAAAAATATTAAAAATTATACTATTCAGAAAGCTTATAATAAGGAATAAATACTTACAAACAAAAAAACCCTCTAAATGAATTCATTTGACCCCCTAAAACCTAATGTAAAATTGGTTTTTATTAGCATTTGATAGATGCAAAGGAGACTCCATTGCAAGTATGATTTAGAAGTAGAGAGGTTTTATCCAAGAAATTTTGATCTAAGAGACTTTGATCCAACTCTCTTTAATTGGTTACTTAAAATGGGACCTCTTAAAGCTTAAATCATTATATTTTCTAAAAAATGTACGATTTCAGCAAAAATGAGGATGTGCCAAAAAGTGGGAACTAGTATTGTGAGTTCACCCAGTTTGGATCAACCAATTATGTCTATGTCATCTATTTCTTTCTGTAGTTTGTTGATCTCCTTTTCTATGTCCTATGTCAAAATATGTGGTTTGCATGTTTCTTTGTACAACTTTTTGTATTCCAAAATTGTAGTGTTCAGTGTTGGTAATAGTGTATTCATGTGTTCTGTGTACTTCTTTATTGTGTTCTCAAAGAATTTATCCTTCTCCTTTTCAACTTTCTCTTTGAAGGTGTCCTCATTCACCTTATGAACCATTATTACATTGTCAGCAATAAATTTGGACAATGTGTCCAATCTACCTAAAGAATCCTTTACATGATCTATGTTACATTTTGGTGCAATCAATTTAAGAATGGGTATGATATCATCAATTTCTTTGTAGGCCAATGCATTACAGTCTGTTATCTTCTTCATTGACTCTAGGAGTACCTCTATTACATTAGTAGGTCTGAATTCACTTGATGAAGTGTCAGATGTCTGACCAATTACCTTAATTAGCTCTGTGCTTCCAACATTAGTAACCATTTTTCTTGTGTTAACCTTCGGTGGATTAGTCTGAGTTTGGATTTCAACTAGTAAAGGTTTGACTGATTGTTTAGGTGTCTGAGTGATTGCTGGTTTCACAACCTCAATATGTACCTTTGCCTCTGTAGGTTTTTCTATATGCTCAACCATTGGTGTCTTAGTCTTAGTAGGTTTCTCTATGCTAGCATCTATACCTTCAATATTCTTCCTAGTATCCAATGGTTTCTCTTTTTGTAATGATTGCTTTATTGGGATCTCAACCTCAACAGTCTCTACTGGTTTCTCAGCAATGTTGCCACTGTCAACATTATCATCCTTAACCTTTGTAGTGTCCTTGTCCACAACAATATTCACTTCTTGAGTGTCCACATTCATGGTGAATAGTATTTTAGATTCAGGATTAGTGTCATCATGTGTGATGTACCTTCACTGTCAGTAACTGGTGGATCATCAGTATGTACCGATGTTGTATCCAAAGGTGGTGGCAAATTGCCAGTTATCTTGATGTTCGGTATTCCACCAACTTTACCTTTCCCTTTGTCTTTATCCTTTTGATATACTTTGAATGTTTTCTTTGGTCAGTTCATTTCCTCTTGTTTTTCTTTTGCCAAAAAAAATATATCCCATTTATCAGTAGTCTCCTCCACAATCTCATTTACTCTACCTGCCATCAAACTTACTTGTTGGTGACCACTAGCAAAAATGGATCTATTAGCCTCACAAATTAGATCATCAATTTCCTCTTTTGAGTTAACCGGATGTATAGCTAGAAGTCTTTCAACTTTTAGTTTCTTATGCAATTCCATCACTTCAATCCTCTTTGCATCTAATCTTCTATATTGTTCATTAGGCAAGTCATCCACAACTTCAATTAAAACCTTCTTATATATGTCCAACTGTAAGATAATACTGTTCTCAATTCTTTCCTTGTCTGAATCATTGAATGTGTTATACAATTTACTCACACTAGCCAAAATACCATCATCAGTTATTTCATTTAGTAAATCATCTAATGAAGGTATGACCAGTTTTTGTTTCTTCTTGGGAGTTAGTTTCTCAGCCAGTTGCCTTACTGCCTATTGTTTCTTTCTTAAAGTCCTTGTTCTTTTGGGTGAAGGAGAGGGTACCGGTGAAGGTTTTCTCTTCTTCTCAACACTTTTGAATTCTGCTGGTATTTCATTGTCAGAAGATGTGCCAACCGATGAAATGTGTGCCTCTGGTTGCATTCCTTTCAGCTCACTAGCCAATATCCTATTAAAGTTCATTACACTTTCTTTAATTTCCTTTACCTTCTTTGATGCATCCCTAATATATTTTTCTCTTTTCTTCCTTTGCTTCATTGTTTTCAGATCACTTTCAATAGTTTCTGCACTACCAAAAACTTGTTCTGTTGGTTCTCTTGGTGCATCTAACAAAGCTTTTTCATATGTCTCAATAATATTGAGATCTACCTCATAACCCATTTCAGTTACCCAAATAGTTTGAGGAAGTACAACTTCCATTCATGTCTCATCCTTCTTGATGACAAAACAAATGTCTTTGTCATATTTGTCCATTACACTCTGTGGTAGTCTCTCTCTAGTTTTCATTTTAGCTTGAAAAGATTTAAAGTATTGAGTTATGTTGTTGTCCTTTGTAGTTCCCATGCCAGTAAAAGTTTCCTGTAATTGTTTTCCTACCGATATGTCATATCCAAAGTCTTTTGGTCCTATACCGGGGATTTCCTTAGTGAAATACAACATTAAGCATACTAAAATATCACCAAAGCAAAATGTCCCTTTCTTGTCTCCTTTAATCTTCTTCAAATTATCAATGAGTTCATCTTTCAACCATTCACACACATCAATCATTGCATTGTTGTTGACCATTTTATAAGCACTATTAATGGAAAGACTAGAAACTGAATTAAGTCTATTTGTATGTGTAGTCTTGTAACCTAACACCATACTTATGAATCTCACATTGATGTCTATGATGTCATTCACTCTTAGTGATCTATCATCTGATATTGCTCTAGTTAGGGTCATTACTTTGTTGTTAGGAACTTTCTTTGTTTTGTCTGGTCTACTGCTAGTTGAGGGTAAACTAGTTACTGCCCTAATTTCTTGCCAGGTAAATTTGAGGACAAAATCTAACCATAGAAATTCTCTATGTGCCCTACTTATGACAATTCTGTTACTACTTATCAAATTGCCATTACTTTTTATATTCAAAGTCATACTATATACTCTAGTTGGTTAACACTACCAAATCATGCAGTCGATATACACAATGAAGTCAGTATACACAGTCTAGTCGGTTATAGAAGAAAGCAGTCACAGAGCTCAGTATGCACCGAGCTATCTACCAAGCATAATTTCATTTCTACCGAGCAGCAAAGTTAATACACCAAGATGATATACACCAAGTGAAATGTGTTACTAGATTCATTGAACCTGGACACACACATGAAAATGTGTTAAAAGATCAAGGAACATTGAACTATTATAACATTGGAAATTGCACTTAAAGATTGTGTATGATCTTGAGATCATCTAACCAATGAAATATTTTGTATATTTATTTATTTGAGGAATCATGTTTGTAAGATCGAAGCAATGAATAGATCATCGACATAAGAGATCTATTTATACAACATGGATTGAGATTAGAAAGAGACATACAGAAAGGAAGATATAGTAATGCATGAGTGTAAGAAGACTATTACAGAGACACAGAGGTCACCAAGAAAAGTTCTCAGAGAACACTTAAAGAACTGAGTAAACAGAAGGGTTTACTGAGTTACTATATGGATTACCGAGGTATGCTATAGGCAAGTTAATATCATTATTTTGAGCATATAAAATCTGCTTTATCATTCCAGATGTAAAGTTGAAGATATTTGTAAAATTGATTGATATATTTTGAAGTTGTAAGAGAAACCTTTAACAGTGTAAAAGACTCTAACCAAGTCTATAAATTGTAAATCCTCTAACCAGGTACAACATTTGTATTGAGTGTTGTAAAATCCTTTAGCAAGGTAGATCTAATAGATCTTGTTACTCCTAACAGGGTAAGCTATCAGAAATAGCTAAATATGTAGCTCTAACTGAGCACCTTTATTATTGCAGTAGTGAAGTTGTGGGTGCCATCCCCACCATAGTTTTTCTCTCTAACCAAGAGTTTTTGCATAACCAAAATATATGAGTGATGGAGTGAATCATGTATTATTGTTATTTATTTGTTTTAGCTTTATGCTATGTTACAACAATTTATGGTTTATGCATAATAGTAAAGATATTGTTGTTAAAAGGACTTGAAGTACTGATTCACCCCTCCCCTCTCAATACATTAGCTTTCCATATTGGGCCTAACAATTGGTATCAGAGCTATAATCTTGGAAAATGGTTTAACTGCCTAAAGAGAAAGATCTTATTAATGGAAGGCTATAAGCAATCTTGGAGGATTGTGTATCTACAAGAAGAACTGGATCATGCTAATCAAGTGATTGCAGACATGCAAAGGCAAATGCAAAGATCTCTGAAAGTGAGAAGAAGACTATCTAATGATTTGTAGGATTCTTAAGAGTTAGTGGAACAAATTGAGACATCATCGGAGAATAGTATATCTAAAGAGACTGAAGAAATAATTGGAGCATTGAGAGAAAAGAACAAAACACTGGCTGATCAACTAAAAGCAATGAAAAGAGAACATGAACATTCCAGCACATAGATGTTTGAAAATATTGATGCATTGAGGATAACCGAGGATAAAGTAAGAGATCTAGAA
Source organism: Cryptomeria japonica (assembly GCF_030272615.1). Taxonomy (NCBI): domain Eukaryota; kingdom Viridiplantae; phylum Streptophyta; class Pinopsida; order Cupressales; family Cupressaceae; genus Cryptomeria; species Cryptomeria japonica. The sequence continues at coordinate 849,597,220 of NC_081414.1, forward strand.
AGAAAGAGTCAACAACTTGAAGCTCTAGTATCTGATAAGAATGATGAAATCATAAGGTTGACTGGGATTCAACAAAATATGATAGATCAACTAGGTTATGCACATCATGAAGCAAATCTGAAAGATGATGAGAATCAAAGATTTTAACTTGAAGTATCAAAGTTGACCAATGAACTTGAAACAGAGAAGAAATCCAAAGAAACACTAAAGAAGAGTTATGAAGCATCAAATTTATTGGATGAGCAATTGGATACAAGAAGACCCAACAAAGATGCAGGACTCAGTTACAAAGGGAAAGACTCTACCGAGAAGGGAATTTGTACTATCGAGAGAGGAGAATCATCAAAGCAAGCTGGAATCAAGAAGAACATCAAAAGAAAGAAGCCTATTTGCAAGTACTATGGAAATCAAGGTCATACTGCCAACATGTGCCAAATCAAAAAAGGTAAGCAACCGAATATCACTAAGTCCAATGGTTATTGTTATAATTGCAATAAATATGGTCACACATTTAACCAATGTAGGACAAAGTCTATTAACAATTATCAGAAGGCAAAATTCAAAGGGTTTTGTAAGAACTGCAATAGATATGGACACAGTACCAAGAAGTGTTGGTTTAAGAAAGAGAACTACATGTGGTCTGCACACCAAGCAAACACTAGAGGTTACCGAACTTACACAGATCCTTACCAACAATATGCAGCAGTACCATGGGATTACAATACAAGGATATGGTGTGAATGTTGTGGAAGATATGGACATATGAGTGCCAACTATTTTATAAGGTTTGGAATGAACAACCAAAGATCATGGAGAAACCCTTGTATGACATGTTTTCATTGTCACAAAGTTGGACACTTGGCTGGAGATTGCAGAGATCAACTTGGAGGAGACATTAAAGAAATAAAGAGAAAATTGTAGATGATTTGGAAAAAGAAGGATATTGTGCCAAATGGAAAAAGCACCTTACCTACCGAGTTAGGTGCACCTATTCCAAATTAATCGGTAAAGGTATGAAGGGACTGCATTCTCTTAAAGTTAAAGCTTAACAGTTCCTATTTTATTATGTACTCAATTTAAAATCTGCATAGTTAAGATGTATTAGTAAGTTTGAAATTCTATCAAAGTCTTTTGGAGCACTATATAGGAAACCTGTTAAGTCGGTGAATATAGGAAGCCCGTCTAGTTGGTAAATGAAGGAAATTTGGTTACTTGGTTAAAGCATGAAAAGGAAAGAAAGTTTAAGGTGAACTGAGTGCATTTAATGTTTTGACCTAACCTACACAGAGCCCGATAAGGTATTTTGTGTACTTAAAAGCATTGTCACGGTCATTTTCATTCACTAAGTTTTCGAGACAGCAGAGTAGAGCGATTTCAAGGCGATCAAACCTCCTACAGAGAAAATTTTAAGGTATTTACATCAATCTCATCGCATCGTTAAAGCTGGTTTACCGAACATATCAAGTTGTCTTTTGAGTGTGAAGCATCTATCATTTGAAAACCATCAAACCCTAAGGATCTTTTGGATAAGTTTTATCTGAATTCTACCAATGGAACCTAAAATCCAAGATCCCATAGTTGTGAAAAATGTAGAGAAGCCCACACTAAAATACTCTTTAACTCCTAAAGGTGCATCTGAACCGGATGACAAAACCGCCTTTTGACTCATCCCGAATCATGTCTTGTTAGTCGAGGATGTGAGATTATTCACCAAATGTCATGTTGAAGAACTTGGTCATGTTGAAATCAAAGACACTTATGATGAATTGTGCACCGATGGCAAACTGGATAGCAAGTATGAGCATATCAAGGTCAAGGGATTAATTGAAGCCCTAACCTATCCTCATGTGTTCAAACCCTAGTGGGTCAAGTTTGTTCTAAGCAGAGTTCATGATGATTTCATGTGGCTAGAAGAACAACCATTCCAAATCACCAAGAAAATCATTCATGTGATCACCGGTTATCCTATATATGATCATACCTGAGCCCAAAAGATGATATCACAGAAGGAATTGATCAGTTTAACCGAAGTGGAATCATATTATAAAGGTCTAAAATTGAACAATGTCACTGATGCAGAACTTAAGTTTGCTATTAGAGTAATTGGTTACTGTTGTAGTCACTCAAAATTGGTCATCACTCTTACATTGCTAACCTAATTCTTAGCATGTCTTCTATGTCACATTTGATTTTCATCATATGTTGGCATTGTGTCATTCCTCTGGTTTCAATTCATTTCAAATCCAACCCTCATCAATCTCGTTCAATCACATTTGGTCCTAAATCATTATAATTGGCCATTTTTTTTTCATTCTTAAATCATTCAAATTGGTATCATCTTGACAATTAGACTTAATTCCCTCTTTGTTGATAATTAATTAGTCATTAATTATCAACCTCAATATCAATTAATATTATCAAGTCATTATCAATCAATCTTATCAGTCTCTTATCAAAATCATTATCAATTTTGGATCTTTTTCGATCCTTTGTCCTATTTTGTCATCAAATTCAGTCAATTGTCATTAATTTTCATCAATTACTAGCCAATCAATCATCACTATTGGGACTGAATTCATCATTAGGGTTGGTATCTTAATTTATTCAAATCATTTCCCCTAGGTTAATTAATTAAATAATTAATCAATCCCCTTTCTTACTAACATGTCCCTTTTTGAATAAATAAATATATATTTATTTATTCACCATATTTTTGTCCATGTCACAATTAATATTTTTTTTTAATATTAATTGGCTAATTTGATTTTATGAGTGAAATTAATAATTATTAATTATTAATTTCCACCTCACTCAAATGTCTTCACTTAAGTGATTCACTTTCTAAAAAGTGAATCACTTGTCTCCTCTCTCAAAGGCAAAGTTTCCATTTTCGACGAAGTGTCGAAAATGGAATTGTCCTTCTAACTCATCTTCCACTTGCCATCAAAATGGAAATTTCCCAAGAGACTCCCCTTTACATGCGATGCTGATCATCAGATTGAATCGATCTCATCCATCGAATTCTTGTCTCATCTCTCTCCAAATTATATAAATTGGAGGCCTCTTTCAATCATTTGAGGACCATGTCTCTAGTATCCTTATGCTATCATTTTTTGAATTATAATCTTGCTTGCATACACTTGCATTTTGGAGGTGAGATCCACAATAATTTGGAGGAGAAAGAGAAACAATGGAGGTCAAGGAATGAGCTCAAATATATGGTTTGCATAGTATAATAGTGTTTTTATTTCCTTCTTTTGAATGTTTTGCTAGAATTATCATATACTAGGTTATGTTTGTGGTTGCATAGCTTATGATATATTTGATGTTTTACAATATTTTTAGCTACATTAAATGGTGAACCCAACATGAAAATGCTTGGATCTAATATTTTTTTTGAATGTTTTGTGAAGTTGCAGATTTTTTTGTGGAGAAATTGCAGATTTTTCTTCTAAAAAAAAATAGTCATAATCAATTGATCATGTAAAAAATTTCATTTAGAATTAAAATAAATAATTTATGGGTATATTAGATCACGTTTTTACCTTTCTATATCATCTTATGGTTTGTGATTTGGATAAATATTGAGGAAGTTATGACATTTTTAATTATTCTTCTGTAAATGGTCAAAATTTTCAAAAACAAAATCATGCAACCTTCATCTAGATTAATTTAGCTTGGCAAATTAATCATGCATTCATGCAAATTTTATCTAGATTAATCTAGGGTGGTAAATTTGATAAATTTCACATAGATTAATCTAAGAGGACAAAAAATCACAACTTTTATGGATTAATTTTGATGGTGATTCATTTCTCTTGATTCTCTAATATTGTTGGTAGCTTTGTGGTGAAACGCTTGACAAAGAATTATTTCACAAACTACTAATGAATTTGTTGTAGGACATAGTCAAAGATTCATATTCAAAACTATGTGTTTGTGATTTCTAGAGTAGTTGCACATTTCATTTCTTAAAGGTTAATGAACACCATGCATGCTTTGTCTGTTTTTAATTTGATTGCATGTTTTAACCCTTAGAACTGGGCCTGCCTCCCAATTTGCCTGGCACTTCGCACAAGAATTGGTGAGAGGGAACAACCCAAAGTGGTGATGGGCTAAAGCCAAGCTCTTCCAAACCACTCTAAATAACTGTGGATGCAACGAAAGTTGTAGACAACAGGTGCTGGAATGGTATTACGATGATTTATTTGCCGGATCAATACCTACCCGAACGGATGCCCTTATTAGAATCTCTTGTTTAGATGCCAAAATCCTTTTATTTATTGGCTCAAGCGTTGTGATATGTGCATGTTGAAGACACCTCTCATGTACTCCTTAGTTAGAGATAGCAAGTTCTTGGGAAGTGATGACCCTTGAACTCGAAGCTTGGTATGCCCGAGAAGTGAGTGCATTGTAAGAGGGAGCCAGTGCTACCAAGCATCTAGCTATCCGGCTGAGTGTTGTATTTTATGGTTAGAGGATTCAACAAATATTGCCATTGCCAGCCATAGGATTTGTTGTGAATGAGCATGATTGTCTTGGGTCTAGGTCCAAACATCTTGTCTTTTGTGATTGTCAAAAGTTGAATTATACAATTGTCACAAAACATCATTTGTCAAACAAGTCCAAACATTGTCCAAACAAGGTTTTAAAAAGAGAACATTCATCCAACAAAGTTCAAAATATTTTCAAAACATGGCTTTCAAACACATTGAAAAACTTTGTCTCAACATTCATGTCACTTTAGGCTAGGTTTTGCATAGTCCAACTTAGGTCCTAGGGCATATTGTCATCTCCTTTCATTTTAGTCCTTTTCATTACAAGCATCTTCATTTTGCACTTAGGTTTTAAAATCATTTCCCTAAGTTTCCATTTCATTGTCATATCCAAGATAGATTTCCATTAGGACTTGCCTAGGTTGCATTTTGCATATTCCAAGTCATTGGTCTTCGCATATCCTTATCATTGTATTGTCATCTTGTCTTCGCTTCATCTTGTCATATCATATCCTTAGATCATTTTCATTTTATATCCTAAGTCATTGTCATAATCATTGCCTTCTTGCATTTAGTCTCAAAAATTTGGTTTGTCAAACTTAAAAAAATCAAAACTTTGGATGATACCCTAAGTTGTTGTTAGGGAGTCTTGACCTTGTCTAAAATTTGTCATTTCATTAATATCATTTTTGTCAAACCTAGCTTAGTATCCAAGCATATAGGTGAGACATTGTCAGTTTGTCCTATTGTCATTTGGTCCTTTGTCCTTTAAGGTCTTGACTTCATTTCACTTTCCCAAGGTTGTGTCTTTAGCTTTGCATTTCAAAAGTTTGTCTCCAAAAATTCAAAAGGTACAAAAACATTAAGTTACATTGTCATCCTTTTAGGTTACATTTGTCAATCCCATTAGTTGCATTTCATAGTGACGTGTTTGTTGAAATGAGGTCTCAACCTTCTTACGAAGCCATGTCATCACAATTGAGAAATCAATCATGTCAATCCAATCTCTACATGTCTCAGAACTTGGATCAAACTTTTTATGATGAAACAAGTCTCCAAATACAAAAGCTAGAGGAGAAACTAGCTCAAGAAAAGGAGATATTGGAACAAAGAGTGAAAAACATTGAGAAGAATAGATCACAAATGTCCAAAATGTTTAAAAATTTTCCAGGTCGAAATCCAAAGATTGAGCCAACTGATGTAAGATCTCTTATTGAACGATCAGACATACCAGCCCTCCTCTTGCAAATAGAGATAATTAAACAATTTCAAGAAAAGAGACAAAAACATTATGTGCCTCCACAACAAGAACAAGAAGGTGTTTACTATCAATCACATTTTCAACCATCACAACCAATGGTTCAACCAGTTGTTCAACATTTCCAACAGACACAACCAATTGTCCAACATATACAACCAACACAACCAATGGTCCAACATATTCAACAGACACAACCAATGGTCCAATTTCAACAATATGTCCAACCAACTATACAATGTCCACAAATAGTTCAACCAATGGTGGAATATCAACAAGTTCAATCAACATATCAATGTCAACAACCACAACCAAACATTCAAAAACAAAGGTTGCAGCACACACCAACCCAAGTTTCAAACATGTCAGAACAATTGAACCAAGTCCAATATCAAAACATGACATCAATCCAAGACCAAATTCTTTCCAAACAAGTTCAAATTCTAGATACAACTATGTCAAAACCTCAAAAGAAAGGTGGCTTTATTGCAATGATCTTAAGGAAATTACCAAGTGAGTTTATTGAGGAAGATCAAGATAATACACTTATGTCTAGCAATGCCTCATCCCCCCACAAAAAAATTGACTCTCCAGTGGCATCTATCCCTACACCTTTAGAAGTTTCACAGGAACCTTCCATATTGTCCTCATCAAACAATACACCCAAGGATGAAATTATCCAAGGACTATCCATAATTGATTGCCAAGAGAATCCAATTCATGATGCACATCCTTGTCATGTTTTAGAAATAGAAGACCCAATGCCACCATGCACTTTATTTCCATTACCTATTTTAGAGGACCCCATTCAAAGTCCCTCTTCCTCATGTTCAACCATTAATTCCTTGCCAGAATCCATCACAAATGTTCAAAGTGCATTTCCTTCATGCTAAAACATTGATCCCTTGTCAGAATCCTCCATGCATATCCAAAGTCCAACCCCATGTCAAGAGGATAATTTAGAGCATGAAGAAATGTGTCTTGAAATAGATGAAGATCAAGATCTTGAAACCTTATCATCCCATCCAATTGTTGAACAAGATCCCATTTCCGTAGACACTCGCAATGATTCACTTATTCCTGTCAATTCTATCCAAGAACACAATGTCCTTTCAAATCCCATTGATATTCCACTTCCTAAGAAGGATCAAGATATCCCTTCCATTCTTTCTGATGATCCCATTAAAAGACCAGAGCAAAGCACCTTTAAAGAGGATTCCAATGATCTTCCCCCTTGTCAAGATCAAATTATTCCTTTAAATCCTCCACAAGATCCTTTTGTTCCTCCATCTCCTTGTCTTAATGCTCCATATACACTCCAAGATCGCATTTCTTTTGATGATCCCATTATTTCTACCATTCCATCTCTTGAAGAGCCTGCCATTGAACCATGTCCACTACACAATCCTAGTCCCCCTCATGATTCTAACATGTCAGTGCAAGATGTTCATGAACCCTCAACATGCATAATGGGTTCTTCCACTTTGGTGCAATCTGATCCACTTCAAGATCTCATTATTTCTCTCATATCATATCCACCTCATAATGGACTCACGTCTTCTTCTAAAAGAAAAGAGTATCCTACAAGTCAAGATATTCATAAAGGCCATGGAGTAGACCTTCACAAGAAAGAACCCCTCCATATCAAAGAAGATCTTAAGGCTCTTGTCTACACAACTCACTCTCAAGATGTTGGTATCCCTCCATCAAAATCAAAACATACACCTTCCCCATCATACTTTCCATCCATCTTAGGTCCTTATATCCCTTTGTCCTCTATGCAAGGTCAGCAAAGGCACACATCCTTGAGTAAATTTCATCCATCCAAAAGAACTCCATTTCATTCATATCCATCCATGCATTCCTTTCCCCCTCCAAGAAATTTGGATGCCAAGTATAAAAGTCATAAGTCTAGAAATTCACATGTATTCAAGGATCAACATGTCCAATATAATCGACATGTCAAAACAAAGAACAATATGATATATAAAGAAAAAGAAATATCCAAAAGGCCACAAAGGCCCACTAAGAAAAATAAAGAAAGTCAAAATATATATGGGTTCCTAAATCTCTTATGCAAGCAATGCACACCAAAGAACAACAAAAGCATGAAAAATCCAAAACAATGTGGGTTCCTAAGCAACTTCTTAAAGCACAAAAAGAAAAATCCAACTTGGCATCCAAAATTGATATTCCTCCATCCAAAACTCTCAAATTTGTTCCTCCACCACCTTCTTCATCCATTTTGGGCCCTTATGTCCCAAAATCCCAAGCTATTCCTCCATCCAAATCTCACAATCTAAGATCCATTTTTCCTCCATCAATCCACCACCCGTCAAGGTGTGTTCCAATGTTGATCTTGCCTTCATTTCCATCGATCTTAGGTCCTTATATCCATTTATCCTCTATGCAAGGTCAGCAAAGGCACACATCCTTGAGTAAATTTCATCCATCCAAAAGAACTCCATTTCATTCATATCCATCCATGCATTCCTTTCCCCCTCCAAGAAATTTGGATGCCAAGTATAAAAGTCATAAGTATAGAAATCCACATGTATTCAAGGATCAACATGTCCAATATAATCGACATGTCAAAAAAAAGAACATTATGACATATAAAGAATAAGAAATATCCAAAAGGCCACAAAGGCCCACTGAGAAAAATAAAGCAAAGTCAAAATATATATGGGTTCCTAAATCCCTTATGCAAGCAATGCACACCAAAGAACAACAAAAGCATGAAAAATCCAAAACAATGTGGGTTCTTAAGCAGCTTCTTGAAGCACAAAAAGAAAAATCCAACTTGGCATCCAAAATTGATATTCCTCCATCCAAACCTCTCAAATTTGTTCCTCCATCACCTTCTTCATCCATTTTGGGCCCTTATGTCCCAAAATCCCAAGCTATTCCCCCATCCAAATCTCACAATCTGAGATCCATTTTTCCTCCATCAATCCACCACCTGTCAAGGTGTGTTCCAATGTTGATCTTGCCTTCATTTCCATCCAGTGAAGCCCAATTCTTCCAATACCCTATCCATTATCCAATGCATATTTTTCATCCTTCGATCCCTTTGATCCAATCCTTTACATAAATCCTTGCCTTAGTTTCATCTTATTTTCCATGTCCTTATCTTACCAACATCTTTGAGCATACTTTTAAAGGTCATGGTCCATTTTTTTTCAAGGCTACTATCCAAACAAAAATATGTTTGAGTCCTTCTTCCATTCCCTATCATGTGTCCATCTTCTCTTGAAAAAGTCAAAATACAAAAAAAAAAAAATACAAAATACAAAAAAAAAAAAAGTGAAAAAAAAAAGTGAGAAAAAAAGAAAAAAAAGAAAAAGAAAAAAAAAAGTAAAGTAAAAAATAATTTGTCCACTGGTGAAAACCTGGCAAACAGATGCCTTGGGCAAGTACCATGATGAAAACCTGGCAAACAGGCATCATGCATAATTTATGAACTTCTTGCACACCACACTTGGGGGCAGGTTTTATCCTATCATATCCTTTTATCCTTCATTGTTCCATTATCCTATTGAACCCATGTCATACTCCTTCATATCCTATTACCCTTCATTATCCTATCATACCATGTCATACTCCTTCATGTCCTATTACCCTTCCTTGTCCTATCATCCCTCATGTCCATTTTCCTTTTCCACCTTTGATCTTGACAAGGTTGACGATCTTCATGAGCATCATGCATCTTGTTTGCATCTTTCAATCTATCATAGCTTTTGGTCATTTATCCATTTTCTTATTATAACCTTTCATCCATATTCCCTATCTTATTGCAACTTTCTGCCACTATCCTGTATCCTATCCCGACCTTCAGTCCATGTCCCTTATCCATTCTTGGTCTTGCTTATCCTATCCATATCTTATCACTATCCATACACTCTTTTTCATTCCCGTATCTTGATCTAAAATAAGGACGCAAAATTTAAACATAGTTTCAAAAACCTCTTGATATGTCCCTCATGCCATGTTCCTTCTTTACATTGTCATATCTAGTCTCTTGTCCCATCACGCAATAGCCCTTGAAAATTGCATCCGTATTGTCTCCATGATAAAAGGTCTTTGTCTTCCCTCTATCCACCAACATTTCAGAAAGCCTATTTATTCACCTATCATATTCTTTTCCTTGCTAGACATTCGGAGCAAAATCATAAAAATTGAAAAATGTCCTGAAAAAATCCCTAAAAATCAAATAATGTCCTGAAAAAATCTCTAAACATCAAATAATGTCTTGAAAAAAACAAAAAAAAAACAAATAATGTCCTGAAAAAATCCAAAAAAATCAAATAATGTCCTGAAAAAATCCAAAAAAATCAACTAATGTCCTGAAGAAACTCCAAATCCAAAAACAAGCATTTTGTATTTTGTCAATAAATGATCCCTTTGTGCATAGACAGATCGCTGAGCATACCTCCAATGACACTCGCTTCAAACATTGTGCTTTAATGAAATCACACATTCACAGATGAACTGTTCAACCAAGCATTCAAACTAATCAACATTGTCTTATCAATCGAACATCAACATCAACATTATCTGTCCTTGTCACATTATCATGGGTCTTATACAGGGTGTGGTATACTCAAAACCAGACTGTGTCTTGTCTTAGACAGGGTACCGCATGTCCTGAAACTAGACAACATGATCATCCTATCAACACTTTCAACTTTTGACAATGAAGATCAAGATGTTTGTTTGACTTGTTGGAATTAGCAAGTCTTATCATTTATTGATTTATCTTCGATCATGATCCTATGTTTCTTGATGATGTCACCAAGTGGTTTAGAGTGGCCGAGATGGCTCATGATCATCATTGTTTTGATTTCTGTCTACGGGACGTTTCATCAAATTCTGGGGCAATTATGTCTTAGGATGCCTGGAACATTCCTTGTCTGTGACATGTCTATCTTATGCAAAGGGAATGCATTATCGTCCTTGGGCTTTATTTGCCATGGTGCGCTGCATCCATTTTGCCATATCAAATAAAGGTTCTCACCTACTCTTTGTGCATTTGTGAAAGCAAGATTTTTCTTCATCATTAACACTTCTCCATCTAGTTTCCTCTTACTAACATTTCTTCTGTCAGTCCTTGTAGTCATCTTAGTTTAGTATCAACATCATTCATTCAACTGTTTATCTCTAATCAATTAAGTATTCTTCTCTTTCATCATATTTTCACTTTCTAACATTTCTTCTCTTCTTTTTGAGAGATCATTCATTCCTTTCATACATAAAAAATCTCTCGAGGGGGCACCCACCTCCGTTCCTCGATCTACTGGGGCATGACCTTCTTAATTATTCTTTGAAACAATGCTCATAATCACATTGTATCAAAGAGGGGCAAAATGTAGTCACTCAAAATTGGTCATCACTCTTAAATTGCTAACCTAATTCTTAGCATGTCTTCTATGTCACATTTGATTTTCATCATATGTTGGCATTGTGTCATTCCTCTGGTTTCAATTCATTTCAAATCCAACCCTCATCAATCTTGTTCAATCACATTTGGTCCTAAATCATTATAATTGGCATTTTTTTTCATTCTTAAATCATTCGAATTGGTATCATCTTGACAATTAGACTTAATTCCCTCTCTGTTGATAATTAATCAGTCATTAATTATCAACCTCAATATCAATTAATATTATCAAGTCATTATCAATCAATCTTATTAGTCTCTTATCAAAATCATTATCAATTTTGGATCTTTTTTGATCCTTTGTCCTATTTTGTTGTCAAATTTAGTCAATTGTCATTAATTTTCATCAATTATTTGCCAATCAATCATCACTATTGGGACTTAATTCATCATTAGGGTTGGTATCTTAATTTATTCAAATCATTTCCCCTAGGTTAATTAATTAAATAATTAATTAATCCCCTTTCTTACTAACATGTCCCTTTTTGAATAAATAAATATATATTTATTTATTCACCATATTTTTGTCCATGTCACAATTAATATTTTTTTTTAATATTAATTGGCTAATTTGATTTTATGAGTGAAATTAATAATTATTAATTATTAATTTCCACCTCACTCAAATGTCTTCACTTAAGTGATTCACTTTCTAAAAAGTGAATCACTTGTCTCCTCTCTCAAAGGCAAAGTTTCCATTTTCGACGAAGTGTCGAAAATGGAATTATCCTTCTAACTCATCTTCCACTTGCCATCAAAATGGCAATTTCCCAAGAGACTCCCCTTTGCATGCGATGCCGACCGCTAGATTGAATTGATCTCATCCATCAAATTCTTGTCTCATCTCTCTCCAAATTCTATAAATTGGAGGCCTCTTTCAATCATTTGAGGACCACGTCTCTAGTATCCTTACACTATCATTTTTTGAATTATAATCTTGCTTGCATACACTTGCATTTTGGAGGTGAGATCAACAATAATTTGGAGGAGAAAGAGAAACAATGGAGGTCAAGGAATGAGCTCAAATATATGGTTTGCTTAGTATAATAGTGTTTTTATTTCCTTCTTCTTTTGAATATTTTGCTAGAATTATCATATACTAGGTTATGTTTGTGGTTGCATAGCTTATGATGTATTTGATGTTTTACAATATTTTTAGCTACAACTGTTTCTTCCAATCGGCAAGGGAAAACAATGTACCCTATGTAGCAGTTGACCTAGCTTACAAAATTGTGAAAAAGGGGATGAAAATTGACTTGTGTGAAGTGTTATTGAAGAACCTATTTGAAAATCTGAACACAATAAGGAAGCCGAAGAAGAACAACTCGGCTAATACACTAAAGTTTGGTTCACTTCTTGTGTGTATGTTTTTCTACTTTGAAAAATTCTTTCCATTTGTCGGTAAAGTTGTTTGGGAGCTACACCGACCAATCACCCATCAGATCAATGATCTAATCAAGAGACTAGGTGATAATTTCAATGACATAATGGATGATTATTTTAGCAAATTTCAGGATAAGATGCACAACAGGTATTGAATTCCACCCCAGCTAGTAGAGAAATATAAAGATGAAATATATTTTGAGGTAGACACCGATTACTATTATGTAAATGCTGTGGAACCGAGGACTCAATCCTTACCACTGATGGGTTACAAGATTGACCTTGACATCACACAATAGAAAATCAATGCATTTCTAGCTTTACCAAGACATGCTACCGAGTTGAGGTATGGAACCTATGAAGAAGTCAAGGAAAAAGTAAAAATGAGCATTGTAGTACCCAAAGCTACAAGAAAGGAAACCAAGATGATAAAGGTTTTAACAGAGAAATTCGGAGAAGATTCTTCCTCTACACCTATCAAAGGCACTCTTGCCATCACTGAAGAGGAATCAGAAGCTCAAGAGGCAGCTATAACTTTGAGCACCAAATTTCCTAAGGGTAAAGTGTTGAAAAAAAAGAAACAGAACACTCCAAAGGCCCTACCGACTCCTCCAACCAAGTGACCTAATACAAGAGCATCTGCAACATCACCGAGTAAGAAACAAAAGAATTTTACTACTCCTAAGGTAACTAAGACCTACAAGAAATCTACTCAGAGACTAATTTTAGCAAAAGAGTCTAGTGATACTGAATCTGAAGATGCGAGCAAATTTTTGATCGTCAAAAGTAAGAAGGTAGATGTACATAGCATTGATAACTTTTGCACTAATCTAAAGGAATATGGTGGATTTGGTGGATTCTAATATGTCAAATATGAATCCAGAACTACTGATGAAAAGAGACAAATAGAAGAAGTTGTCATTTGCACACTTCTAAAATTCCAAGTGGTCCCATTAGAGATTGCGAATTCCATTCCTAAGGAATTATATGCACATATTGATAACAGGTGACAATATGCTTTGGACTCAGAAAAATAGATCAGAGAAAGAAGTCTTGTACACCTCTTTCCTGACATGTCTATAGATGAGATCAAGGATCATCCAAAAAACTGCCAGACACAGTTTACAGTAAAACAAAAGGCCTTAAAATTGATGAATGGCTTATATATTGAAGTTGAGCAGGAAACAAAAGAGCAATGGTAGGAAATCTTTCAAAGAAGGGATGGCAGTGAACAAGCGGAAATTGAAATTGTTGATGTCACCAAGTAGGATCCTAATGTTACCAAGCAAGACCCTGCTGACACCATTCAAATAGATGAAGATATCATGGATGCAGAGGCACCAAAACAGGAGATGATAGAAGTCAATGTATATGCACAACTTGTATCTAGCGAATCTATTTTAGAACAAGTTCAGCCCTATCCACCGGTTAAGCAACCTATCTCAACCGAAGCTTCTCAAGATACAACACAAGGCACCGAAGGTCAGGAGGCTATAGCAGGAGAAGGTACTACTCAAGAACAAACCTCTCAAGCACCTTTGAGCACTAAAAATGTTGTAGCTGAGACACCAAGCACTGAGACACCTAAGGACACCACCGCAGCTACCGGAACTGACCAAAGTGTTGCCTCTATCGAGCAACCTACCGAGGGTCAGCAAGCCTCCCAAGCTATTGTCTTAGTCCAAACGGCCAAAGGTAAAGAGAAGAAGGTGAAAAAAGCATAGTTTTAAAATTGATTTATCTAAACCAATAGTGTTGCCCAATGTGGATATCTCAAAATTAAAGGGGCAAGCACTCATTGATTTCGGTGAACTATGCAAAGCAAAGGCCAAACAAGAAAAACATATGGCAATACAAAAGAAGAATAAAGTACTTTAGAAAGTGAAGACATTGCTATCAAATATGCTACCTATAGCTACAGTATCAACCAATGCAGCCATCCATATTCAACTGGATGAACTCCTTCATCAAATTGAAACATCTGGAGTTGATGCATCTGAGTATTTGAGCAAGATAAAAGATAAGGAGCTCACTGCAAAAATGATAGAAGAAGTACAAAAAGATATAGCTATTGGCAAAGTCAAACTTGTCAAATTCATTATTGAGTTGTCCCCTCAACTCAAGCATATTCTTTATTTATTTTAGAAACTCTGTACATTTTCTATATTCATTAAGGACATTAAGAATAAAACTAATGCTATTGAGAAAGAGATCACCGGTCTCTCGAATAAGTTGACCCCAGAGCCCAATTTAGTTTAGAATTTTTATACCAAGCTTCAATAGCTCATGGCTCAACAATTGGAACTCAGAAATGAAGAACATAAGATCGGGATGGATATAATGACACTCCAGACATTATTTCTTCCTCATCTTTCGTCCATTCAAGAATAGATTAACCGAGCCACATGCCTATCTACTACACAAGAGGGAAGCACTTTAGATGGCTTAATCTCATTATTGGCTGATATTCAAGCACAAAATTCTTTAATGGAAAGTGTCAAGGATGCACTCTCTGTTGCACTCACCGAAGCCAAGACAAAGTATAAATCCATTTTTGATCAGTTGCCACCTCCAAATGGTAACTAAATTTTGATGTTTGTCAAAAAGGGAGAGTGTATAGCATTCAAAGTATTCAGAGAGGGAGTGTATAGTACTCAAAGTATCAAACAACAGGAATATAGTATATAGGGGGAGTATACCAAGTAGAGTATGCAGAGTATCCAAGTGCAATGAACAGAGCAATGAAACAGAACCGAGCATTCAAAATCAGAATTGAAATTTTCAGCAGTATAATGATAAGGGGAGTATATCGGAATATACTGACTAATGTACATATTGTTTTCTTAGTCAAATTTTGTAAAGTATATAGATTTTTGTGTTATGAATTTGAAAGTAGTTTCGTCAAACATCTCAACTAATGCCAAAAGGGGAGATTGTTACTACTTGTCAAATTGCCATTAGTTTGTATATTCAAAGTCATACTATATACTCTAGTCGGTTAACACTACCGAATCATGCAGTCGGTATACACAGTGAAGTCGATATGCACAATCTAGTCAGTTATAGAAGAAAGCAGTCACAGAGCTCAGTATACACTGAGCTGTCTACCGAGCATCATTTCATTTCTACTAAGAAGCAAAGTTAATACACTGAGATGATATACACTGAGTGAAATGTGTTACCAGATTCATTGAACCTAGACACACACATGAAAACATGTTACAAGATAAAGGAACATTGAACCATTATAACATTGGAAATTGCACTTAAGGATTGTGTATGATCTTGAAATCATCTAACCAATGAAATATTTTGTATAGTTATTTATTCGAGGAATCATGTTTGTAAGATTGAAGCAATGAATGGATCATCGATATAAGAGATCTATTTATACAACATGGATTGAGATCAGAAAGAGACATACAGAAAGGAAGATATAGTAATGCATGAGTGTAAGAAGACTGTTATAGAGACATAGAGGTCACCAGGAAAAGTTTTCAGAGAACAGTTAAAGAACTGAGTAAACAAAAGGGTTTACCGAGTTACTATATGGATTACCGAGGTATGCTATAGGCAAGGTAATATCATTATTCTGAGCATATAGAATCTACTTCAGCATTCCGGATATAAAGTTCCAGATATTTGTAATATTGATTGATATATTTTGAAGTTGTAAGAGAAACCTTTAATAGGGTAAAAGACTCTAACCAAGTCTATAAATTGTAAATCCTCTAACCAGGTACAACATTTGTATTGAGTGTTGTAAAATCCTTTAGCAAGGTAGATCTAATAGATCTTGTTACTCCTAATAGGGTAAGCTATCAGAAATAGCTAAATATGTAGCTCTAACCAAGCACCTTTATTATTGCAGTAGTGAAGTTATGGGTGCCATCCCCACCACATTTTTTCTCTCTAACCAAAAGTTTCTGCATAACCAAAATATATGAGTTATGGAGTGAATCATGTATGATTGTTATTTATTTGTTTTAGCTTTATGTTATGTTACAGCAGTTTATGGTTTATGCATAATAGTAAAGATATTGTTGTTAAAAGGATTTGAAGTACTGATTCACCCCTCCCCTCTCAGTACATTAGCTTTCCATACTGGGCCTAACAAATTCTCACTACTTTTGGAAATTTAGGGATATTCAATATCTCAACAAAACCTAAGGTCTCCACAATCTTGTGTTTAGGTTTAATAGTGCCATTTTCATCACAAATTACCATTTTAAACATTTTGAACAATTCTTGGGAACCTAATTCTTCAATGTTGCAATGAATATATATCCTAGGGTCTTTAGCATAAACTACACCTTTAGGAATATTTTAAAATGATCCTATGGAATCATCTTGCTTAGCTACTTCAGGAATTATTTTAAACTTGGGCCTAGGGCATTTTACATTTTCCACAATAGTAGGTTTCGCAATAAACTCGAGAGCAGAAGAAGAAGCCATTGAAAATACCTTTAGCTACCTAACAACATCTGAATGCTTGAAAGAAATTGCTTCACACCTTTGCCTTGGATGCCTTCGCTCTTTTTTCATGCTCTGTACTAATTTGAATGCTCGGTGAATCAAAAATGAGGGAAATCCAATGATTTATAATGACATTTCTCTAAACAACCACATTGAATGCTTGCCAGTTAAGTGAAAACTTAACACATATGTCGGTAAAGAAGAAATCTATCTTCTCACCATCAACCGAGGGTAATCTGCATGATATTCAATTTGCTGCAATACCCCCAAAGGGTTACTTCTCGGTTGGATGAAGAATTTACTATCGGTGGAGTAATACTCTATTCTACTAGTGTAGTTTCATCAACATTCTGATCTCTCTTCCTAATCCATTATTTTGAAAATTCTTGCTTTACCTCATCTACCTTTTCTTTGCCTTTCAAATTAGATCCTTTATTATTTATTGGTGAAGTCTTGCTTCTATAAGATTTTGCAATATGTCCAATTTTGTTACAAGCATAACAAGTCACGTTATTCTTCTGAATATCTATTTCATATCCTATGCCAGTTTGTGTTCTGCATTGAATAGATAAGTGCCCATATCTTCCACATTTTAGGTCCTAGGGACAACTGAGAGGGGGGGGTGAATCAGTTGTCTTAAAACTTTAAACCAAAAATACTTTAAACAATTTACTGCTTAATACCGGTGAGATAGTATGTTATACCGGTGAACAGAATTAATAGTTAAATGCAATACCGGTAAAGATTAATGCATGAAACCAAAAGATAAAATCATCCACAACACATGACACAAATATTTGTATGCGGAAACCTTGTAACGGGAAAAACCACAGTGGGAAACCTTACCCACAATTAGATGATACTACTACAGATAGTAAGTGTACATAAATGGGGTCTGCACATGCAGAAAGGCCAAGTTCCTAGAGCTCACTGCTCAAACACAAATGGGAGTCACACTGACTACAGTTGGATGGTTAAATCCAATTAAATGTACTGCTCAAAATAGCATCTTCATATGCTGGATTCAGTACCAATGTAATGCTAATATGCCTTTACAAAAACCTAGCTTCTTCTTCAAATGATGCCTTCGTGTATAGCTCTACTTAATCTCACATATAACTTCACAATATGCCTTCTTCGCATTCCACATTTAATCTTACAATTAAGACCTTACATTTATACCATAACCTAAGACCATTTTTAGTAGGTCAGCTCTACAAGATATTACAATAAAAATATTTTACAAACAACATAATATCCAATGCAATAACTGATTGAACATGTCAGCTTAATGCATTTACATCATTAATTATCTATCTCCATGTCATGCCATGTTGATCTAGAAAAGATAAACCTGCCGGTGTAACCTTGGATAACCCTGGACCTATTTGCCAGTAAAAGCAAATATGCAAATATGAATATACTGATAAACATCTTTCCAAGATACGATGTCCAAACAATGTCTTTGTCATTACCAAGTGTCTTCCATGACATTTCAAGTGTCGGTGATCAATATATCATGCTGGTGTACCATATACCAGTAATTGTGCAGTAATCACTTGTCTACCGGTGAATGTTTGCTGGATCTTCAAAGTGCTTTTTAGTAGGTGTTGACATCAATGACAAAACCATACAAAAATACCAAAAATCTCCCCCTTTGGAATTGATGGCAACACAAGATGGAAAAACCATCAAAGTGTCAAAACATAAATGCCAAATATAAAAACCAACAATCTCCTCAAAGTAACAATCTCTCCCCCTGAGAGTAACATGAGTTTCTCTCCCCCAAATGATAATGTGTTTTTCCATATATATCTCCCCCTTTGACATCAAATACCAAAGTTACAACAAAAATACCAATTGTTATATATAGTCCACATACAAAATACCAATCAATTTTAACATACCAACCACTCCCCCTGAGAAGTAGCTTCCTCATCAAAGCCGGAAAAATATATCTATGTTTATTCTATCGGTTGATGATAGACATCAATTCTCTAAGTGTCTACCGGTGGGGGTATGACACCAAGTTGTTCTCTAAGATACTCAAAAGTCTCCTTAGGCAAAGGTTTAGTGAAAATATCTGCAAGTTGTTCTTTAGTATTCACATAAACCAGTTGTATTTCTTTAGCTTCAACTTTTTCCCTTAGAAAATTCAGTTTGATAGAAACATGTTTTGTTTTAGAATGTAATACCGGATTCTTAGATATATCAATTATTGTTGTGTTGTCATAATAGATAGTTGTAGGTTCCTTGCATTTTACCTTTAGATCTTTCAACATTTGTTTAAGCCAAAGTACCTGTGTATAGTTTGTTGCTGCTACAACATGTTCTGATTCTGCTATTGATAAAGATGTACAACTTTGTTTCTTACTCAACCAAGAAACTAATTTGTTTCCAAGAAAGAATGCTCCTCCAGTGGTGCTTTTTCTATCATCCACATCTCCTACCCAATTTGCATCTATGTATGCACATAGGTCAAAGTTTTGATCTCTAGGATACCATAATCCAAGATTTGTAGTGCCTTGTAAGTACCAAAAAATCCTTTTTATAGCTGATTCATGATTTTCTCTAGGATTACTTTGAAATCTTGAAACAATACATACTGAATTCATAATATCAGGTCTTGTTTGTGTTAAATACAGTAAACCTCCTATCATAGATTTGTACCTTTTTGGATTAACTGGTGTAGATTCATCTCTTAAAGATAGTTTGTCATTTGTAGTCATAGGTGTGCTTACTGGTTTACAGTTCTCCATCCCAAATTTCTTAAGTAACTCTTTTAAGTATTTTGATTGACTAAAAAATATACCTTTGTCGGTTTGTGATATCTGCAATCCTAAAAGGAATCTTATTTTACCAATCATAGACATTTCAAATTCTGGCTACATTTTAATAGAAAAGTCTTTGCACAATCCATCTTCTCCTCCAAATAATATATCATCAACAAAAACTTCTATAGCCAAGATGTCATCATCAGTCACTTTATAGTATAAGTTACTATCATCATTACCTTTAGAAAAACCAATTTTCAAAAGATACTTATCCAATCTTGCATACCAAGCTCTTGGAGCTTGCTTCAACCCATACAAAGCTTTTCTTAACCTGCAAACCATATCTTTGTCATCTGTTAAAGAAAATCCATTAGGTTGTTCAATGTAAACTTCCTCCTCAAGATCTCCATTCAGAAATGCACATTTAATATCCATTTGATATAGTTTGTAGTTCTTGTGTGCTAAAAAAGCCAAAAACAATCTAACTACCTCAACTCTGGCTACCGGTGCAAAGCTTTCATTATAGTCAATTCCTTCCTTTTGAGAATATCCCTTACACACTAGTCTTGCTTTATTTTTTATAACTTTACCATCTTCATTAATTTTGTTTCTAAATACCCATTTTGTTCCAATTACATTTTTATCTTTAGGCTGAGGAACTAATGTCCAAGTATTATTTTTCTCAATTTGCTCTAGTTCTTCTTCCATAGCTTTAGTCCAAAACTTATCTTCACATGCCTCATTAATTGATGATGGTTCAATTTGAGAAATAAGACATACCTCTTCATTTTCCAATCTTCCTCTTGTCATAACTCCTTTGTATTTGTTCCCAATTATCTAATCTTCGGAATGATTCAATTTTACATACCGGGGTGTCTTTGTTTGTTGTTGTTCTTCAGTCATAGTAGAATTTTCAGTTGATACTTGTGTAACTGGATCTTCACTCTATACCGGTGGATTCAATGTAGGTTCATTTGATATAATTTTTGTTGCTAGTTCAGAATCTATGTACCTTGAAGTTCCTCTGAATTGTTCATCAATCTTTACATTTATACTTTCCATAATTTTCGGCAATCTCTTATTAAAACATCTATATGCTTTACTCTTAGATGAATAACCAAGAAATATACCTTCATCACTTCTAGGATCAAATTTTCCAATATACTCATCTCTTCTAATGTAACATTTGCTTCCAAATATTCTGAAATATTTAAGAGTAGGAGGAATACCAAACCATAGTTCATGAGGGGTCTTACTGGTTTCTCCTTTGATGTGAACTTTGTTGAATGTATAGACTATTGTACTTACTACTTCTCTCCAATATACATGTGGTAGATTTTCTTTTGATAACATACTCCTAACAGCATCCAAGATAGTTCTATTTTTCCTTTCAACAACTCCATTCTACTGAGGTGTCCGAGGTGCTGATAGTTGTCTTTTGATTCCATTAACTTCACAGAATGTATTAAATTCCTTAGATGTGTATTATCCTCCTTGATCTGATCTTAAATATTTGATTTTCCTACCAGTTTCATTTTCAACCATTGCTTTGAATAGTTTAAATTTTCCAAGTGCTTCTGATTTTTCTCTAAGAAAAGTAACCCAACACATTCTAGAATAGTCATCAATGATTAGCATGAAATATCTATCACCTTCTAAGCTTTTAGTTCTAGCTGGACCACATAGATCAGTGTGAATTAAATCAAGAGCATTGTTAGATTTCTCTGGAATACTTTTGAAACTAGCTCTAACCTATTTTCCAAATTGACATTCCTTACATACTGTATTGTGAGGTTTGACAATTTTAGGTAAATCTCTAACTGCCTTAGTAGTACTGATTTTTACCATGCAATCAAAGTTTACCTGATAGAGTCTCTTATGCCATAGCCAACTTTCATCTATATGTGCAATCAAACATGTCTTCTCACTGTTATTCAAATGAAAGATATTACCTCTAGTCTGATTATCGGTTGCAATTTCTAAACCTGTTTTGTTCATGATTTTGCATTTTCCATTCTTAAATTGTAATTGAAATCCTTTCTCAACTAATTGACCAACACTAAACAGATTATGCTTTAATCCTTCAATATAGTAGACATTGTTAGTGTTATGTTTACCATCAAGAGATATTGAACCCTTACCTTTAAGCTGACAAGATTTATCATCTCCAAATCTTACTAAACCACCATTATATTCTTGAAAGTTCAAGAATTTACCTTTGTCTCCTGTCATATGATGTAAGAATCCAGAATCAATTATCCATTCATCTTTTACCTCAATTTTAGTTGCCAAGGCCTATTCTACCGGTTGCACTGCAGGTGCCAGTTGATCTTTTGTTATAGCAACAAAAACCCATCCATTGTCTGCTTGATCTTCATCAAAATCATCAGTTACTCCATCAACAACATAACAAGATTTGTCCTTATTCTTCTTAAATCTGTATCTCTGATATTCAAGGTTAGGCTTGTATGTCCTAGGTTCTTCTCTTAGTCTAGCATGTCTATCAAGGCATCTAGAAGCCTTATGACCAATCTTATTGTAGTTAAAACATTTAAAGGGTGCTTTACCTTCATACTTACTTCCAATTGGACCTTTAGGAATTTTCCTTGCAAATAGTTCTACAAGTTCTTCAAGTTCTTTCCTACTTTCCTCAAGTTCTTTTGCATAAAAGGCTTTCCAATCAGATTTGTCAAATGATGATGTAGATGATGTTGATGCTTTGAAGGCTAAATCTATCTTTATAGTAGTAACAGGACCAAATTCCTCAATTTCAAAAGCTGAAAGTTTTCCAATCAATGTATCCCTAGTTACTGATGTATAAGGCATAGTTCTCAACTCATTTATAGTACTAACCTTCATTTTGTATGCCAGTGGAAATCCTCTTAAAACTTTTGAAACAATTTCATCTTCACTTAAGGTTCCTCCACAACATTTTATACCCAAAACAATTGCATTTACTTTTTCCATAAAAGAAGAAATTCTTTCATCTTCTTCCATTTTTCAGACTTTCATACCTGGCCCGGAAGCTTTCAAGTTTTGCAATTTTGACTGTGGAATCTCCTTCATATAGTGTTTCCAAATGATCCCAAATAGCTTTAGTAGTTGATCTATCTGATAATCCCATAATTTTCTGATCTAATAATGCACTCAAAAGTGCTTCTCTTGCTTTGCAATCATTTTCTTCATCTTTAGCCAAGGTAGCTGGAGCAGGCTGACCAGGAGTAGCAGCAGTATAACCATTCTTTGTAACATCCTAGATATCCTTCCCAATGCAATTTAGATGTGTCTCCATTCTGATCTTCCACATCCCATAGTTGGTTCCATCAAGTTTAGGATCGTCCTTCCTGAAATAGTTAGTAGACATTTGATCTCCTCAAGTTGTTAAACTTCTGCAAAAGAGGACTTGGCTCTGATACCAATTATTAGGTCCTAGGGACAACTGAGAGGGGGGGGACTGAATCAGTTGTCTTAAAAATTTAAACCAAAAATACTTTAAACAATTTACTGCTTAATACCGATGAGACAATATGTTATACCGGTGAACAGAATTAATAGTTAAATGCAATATCAATAAAGATTAATGCATGAAACCAAAAGATAAAATTATCCACAACACATGACACCAATATTTGTATGTGGAAAACCTATAAGGGGAAAAACCACGGTGGCAAACCTTACCCACAATTAGATGATACTACTATAGATAGTAAGTGTACATAAATGGGGTCTACACATGAAGAAAGGCCAAGTGCCTAGAGCTCACTACTCAAACACAAATGGGAGTCACACTGACTACAATTGGATGGTTAAATCCAATAAAATGTACTACTCAAAATAGCATCTTCATATGCTAGATTCAGTACCGATGTAATGCTAATATGTCTTTACAAAAACCTAGCTTCTTCTTCAAATGATGTCTTGGTGTATAGCTCTGCTTAATCTCGCATATACCTTCACAATATTCCTTCTTTGCATTCCACATTCGATCTTACAATTAAGACCTTACATTTATACCATAACCTAAGACCATTTTTTGTAGGTCGGCTCTACAAGATATTATAATAAAAATATTTTACAAACAACATAATATCTGATGCAATAACCGATTGAACATGTCAGCTTAATGCATTTACATCATTAATTAATCATCTCCATGTCATGCCATACTGATCTGGAAAAGTTAAACCTGTCGATGTAACCCTGGATAACCCTGGACCTATTTGCCAGTAAAAGAAAATACGCAAATATGAATATACTAATAAACATCTTTCCAAGATACGATGTCCAAACAATGTCTTTGTCATTACCAAGTGTCTTCCATGTCATTTCAAGTGTCGGTGATCAATATATCCTACTGGTGTACCATATACTAGTAATTGTGCAGTAATCACTTGTTTGCCAGTGAATGTTTGTTGGATCTTCAAAGTGCTTTTTAGTAGGTTTTGACATCAATGACAAAACCATACCAAAATACCAACACCACATACATAATATTTCACATTCATTCTATAGTTTTATGAATTGTGACCAACTTTGTTGCATTTGGAACATTGACCAGTGGGTGCATTAGTATTTTGTTTGTTTCTAAATCTACACTAATTTTCTCTATGACCATACTTGTTACAGTTAAATCATTTCATGTGATTAAATTTATAACCACTAGGTTGTCTTACCAGTTTACTGTGATCATGATTGTTTGCAGTACCGGAACTTTCTCCAACTTCAAATCCAAGTCCATTAGTATCTCCATTAGGTTTCTAACTTTTAAGCATATCATCAAGTTCCTCTAAACTTTTCTTGAATTTCTCTTTGTGTTGATTTGTAGTAGCCAATTCATTTTCCATAATTTCCTTTTGTCTCATAAGTTCAGTTTTATCAAATTGCATGTGAATCAGATCTATCTTCAACATATCATTTTTAGGACTGAGTCTTAGATTTTCATTTCCAACATCATTGAGTCTCCTAGTCAAGTCATCTTCATTATTCTTTCTATCTTCAATCTCTTTACAAAACCTCATAGTCATATCTTGCTTTTCATTCTTCATAGTATTATTTTCTTGTATCAACTTGTTCATAAGTTCATTAAGAGTTTCCTTTTCATCATTATCATTCTGCATCTTCTCATGAAGTTCTTTTCTTTTATTTCGAGCTATAGTAAGATTCTCTTGAAGTCCTTGAATGAATTCCTATGCAATCCTCAGATCATCTTCAAGTTTGATATTCTTCAACTTTTCTGCATCATAGTCTACAAGATCTCTTTCCAATTATTTTCTTAAGTTCTCCATCTGTACCAGTGTTAGAATCTTCCTCAAGTTGATAGGGGTTTGAAAATAGAGGACTAGGCTCTAATACCAATTGTTAGGATTAATGAAAGTCCCAAAGATACGAAGAGAGGGGGTGAATCAGTATCTAACCAGTAAGGAGAATATTTAAACTTATTAAGAACTTTGCATCCCAAAACAGTGTACTCGTAAATAAGAATTAATGTAGTAAATAATAATAATAGAGACAACATAGAGAACACACCATAACACAAGATGTTTAACAAGGAAACCCGGTGTGGAAAAAATCTCGGTGGAATTTGTGACCCACAATATTCACTCACTAGTCAATGAATAAATATTACTTACAATGAGGGGCCTGCACATCCAAGAAGGTCAACTTTCTAGAGCTCACTGCTCAATAAGAGTCACCTTGACTACAAAAGTGGATTATGAAATCCAATAAATGTACTGCTTCAAATTAGCATCAACTATGCTAGGTTCAGTACTGGTTTAAGCTCATTCTATAACCAAAACATTCGCTGTCAACTATATATCTTTATACACAAATATTATCCATATATTCTCTCCACGCATACATACTAAATGACTTATAAGATCTCATACATATATATGAGTCTTTTACAATATGCCATGTCGGCTTTACAAAAGATAATTATATTTAAATACAATAAACAAAAGTTTATTCCCTGTCAGCTGGGGTGTTAGTATGCATTGTTGTCGTTGCCAATGTAGTGTCTGTCAATGTATGTAGATGTCTATTGCCGGTGCCAGTAACTGCTAGTGGCTTACTAGATGAATACCAGTTAGTTGCCAGATGGTTTCCATCAATGACAACATCAACTATTCTCATAAGAGTGTAGAATGACTACAAAGGTGTCTTATCACCCCTTAGGAGACCATATGACCCCTTACAACACAATATGATGTCCTAAGGGGTCATATAACACCATATGACCCAAAACGACACCATATGACCCCTTAAAACACAATATGACCCCTAATGACACCTAAGGGGTTATATGGTGTTCTAAGGGGTCATATGATGTTGTATGACCCCTTAAGACACAATATGACACTTGAGCACATAATATGACCCCTAACCACAGCATATGGTTTCCAAAGGGATTACTAACACCAAATGACCCATTCAGACACAATATGACCCCTAACAACACCTAAGGAGTCATATGGTGTCCTAATGAGTCATATCTTGTCCTACAGGGTCATAGGACATCATATGACACCATAAGACATAATACAACCCCTAACGACAACATATGGTGTCTTAAGGGGTCATAGGACACCATATGAATGCTTAGGACATAGTATGATCCCTAAAAACACCTAAGGGGTCATATGGTGTCCTAAGCAGTCATATGACACCATATGGCCCTTTAGAACACCATATGACCCCTGACAACACTATACATTGTCCTAAGCATTCATATGTTGTTCTAAGGGGTCATAGGACATGATACGACCCCTAACAACACCATATTGCATCCCAAGGGCTCATATGGTGTCATTAGGGGGCACAGGACACCATATGACCCCTTATGACACAAGATGATGCCTAACGGAGACTAAGGGATCATATGGTGTCCTAAGGGGTCATAAAACACCATATGATCTCTTAGGACACCATACAATCCTTAGCGATGCCTAAGGGGCCATATGGTGTCCTAAGGGGTCATGTGGTGTCCTAAGGGGTCATAGGACATCATATGATCCATTGGGACACAATATGACCCTTAAAAACACCAAAAGGGTCATATGTTGTCGTTAGGGATCATATGGTCCCCTAAAGGGTTACCAGACACTATATGACCCCTTAAGACATCATACAACCCCCAAGGACACCATATGGTGTCCTAAGAATTCATAAGACACAATATGACCCTTTATGACATCATACAACCCCTAACGACACCTAAGGGATCAGATGGTGTCATTAGGGGTTGTATGGTATCCTAAGGGGTCATAGGACACCACATAACCTCTTAGGACACCATATGACACCTAACAACAAGATATGGTGTGCTAAGGAGTCATGTGGTGTTGTAAGGGGTCATAAGACATAATATAACTTGTTAGGATAGAACATGACCCCTAATGTTACCTAAGGGGTCATATGGTGTTGTTATGGGACTTATGGTATCTTATTATGACCCTAACACACCATACGACCCTTAAGAACACCATATGGTGTCCTAAGGGCTCATATGGTGTCTTAAGGGCTCATATAACACATACGGCCCCTAACAACACCATATGGTGTCTCGAGAGCTCATATAAGCCCTAACAACACCTAAGGGTTTATATGGTGTCCTAAGGGGTCATAGGAGACCACATGACCTCTTACGACACCATACAACCCCTACAGACAATATATGGTCTCCTAAGGTGTCACTTGGTGTCATAAAGGGTCGTATGAAACCATATGACCTGTTGGGACAAAATATGACCCTAACCACACCTAAGGGGTCATATGGTGTTGTTAGAAGTCATATGGTATCCTAAGGGGTCATTAAATCACCATATGACCCCTTAAGACACCATACGACCCCTAACAACAACATATGGTGTCCTAAGGGCTCATATGATGTCCTAATAGATCATAGGACACCATATGACCCCTAATGACACCTAAGGGGTCATATGGTATCGTTAGGGGTTGTATGGTTTCCTAAGGAGTCATAGGAAACCACATGACCTTTAAAGACACCATATGACCCCTAATGATAACATATGGTGTGCTAAGGGGTCGTAGGACACAATATGAGTCATTAGGATGAAACATGACCCCTAACTACACCTAAGGGGTGATATGGTATTGTTATGGGTCATATGATGTCCTATTATGACCCTTTAGCACAACATACAACCCCTAACGACACCATATGGTGTCCCAAGAGCTCATATGGCATCCTATGGGGTTATAGGACACCACATGATGTTTTAGGACACCATATGACCCCTAATGACAAAATATCATGTCCTAAGAGGTCATGTGGTGTCCTAAGCGGTCATAGGACACTATATGACCCACTAGGATACAATCTAATCCCTAATGACACCTAAGGGGTCATATAGTGTTGTTAGGGATCATATGGTGTCCTAATGGGTCATTAGACACCATACAACTTGATAAACCCTTAGGACACCATACAACCCCTAACAACACCATATGACCCCTTAGGACACCATACGCCCCCTAACAACACCTAAGGGGTCATAAGGTGTCATTAGGGGTTGTATGGTATCCTAATGGGTCCTAGGACACCACATGACCTCTTAGGACATCATATGACCCCTAACGAAAACATATGGTGTGCTACGGGGTCATGTCATGTCTTAAGGGGTCATAGGACACAATATGACTTGGTAGGACAGAACATGACCCCTAAAAACATCTAAGGGGTCATATGGTGTATTTTTATGACTCTTTAGCATACTCTATGACCCCTAACGAAACCATATGGTGTTCAAAGGGCTCATATGGTGTCTTAGGGGTAATAGGACACCATATGACCTCGTAGGTCACCATACGACCCCTAAAAACACCATATGGTATCCTATCAGATTATAATAAACCATATTGTGTCATAAGGGGTCATAAGACACCATATGCCCTCTTAGGACACCATACAACCCCTAACAACACCTAAGGGGTAATATGGTATCCTAAGGGGTCATAGGACACCACATGACCTCTTACGACACCATACAACCCCTAACCACAATATACAGTGTTCTAAGGGGTCATGTGGTGTTCTAAAGGGGTCAAACGAAACCATATGACCCATTGGGACATAATATGAGTCCTAACAACACCTAAGGGGTCATATGGTGTCCTAAGGGGTCATAAGACACCATATGACCCCTTAAGACATCATACGACCCCTAACAACACCATATTGTGTCTTAAGGGCTCATACGGTGACCTAAGGGGTCATAGGACACCATATGATGCCTTATGACACCATATGACCCCTAATACTACCTAAGGGGTCATATGGTGTCATTAGATTGTATGGTGTCCTAAGGAGTCATAAGACACTACGTGACCTCTTAGGACACCATATGACCCCTAAAGACAACATGTGGTTTTCTAAAGGGTCATGTGGTGTCATAAGGGGTCATACAACACAATATGACCCATTAATACAAAACATGACCCAGAATGACACCTAAGTGGTCATATGGTGTCCTATTATGACCTTTTGGCACACCATACGACCCCTAATGACACCATACCATGTCCCAAATGGTCATATGGTGTCCTAAGGGGTCATAGGACACCACATGACCTCTTAGGACACCATACAACCCCTAATGACAACATATGGTTTCCTAAGGGGTCATGTGGTGTCCTAAGCGGTCATAGGACACCATATGACCCATTGGGACACAATATGACCCCTAATGACACCTAAAGGGTCATATAGTGTCATTAGGGATCATATGGTGACCTAAGGGATCATTAGACACTATTTGACCCTTTAAGACACAATACAACCCTAATGACACCATATGGTATCCTAAGGGTTCATATGACACCATATGACCCTTTAGGACACCATATGACATCTAATGACACCTAAGAGGTGATATGGTTTCATTAGGGATCATATGATGTCCTAAGGGGTTATAGGACACCACATGATCTCTTAGGACACCATATGACCCATAACAACAACATATGGTGTGCTAAGGGGTCATGTGGTGTACTAAGGGGTCATAGGACACAATATGACCTGTTAGGACAAAACATGACCCCCAGCGACACCTAGGAGTCATATGGTGTTGTTATGGGTCATATTGTATCCTATTATTACCCTTTAGCATACTGTATGACACTGAATGATACCATATGGTGTCTCAAGTGCTCAAATAGTGTCCTAAGGGGCCGTAGGACACCATATGACCCCTAAGAACACTATACGGCCCCTAAGGACACCATTTGGTTTCACAAGGGCTCATATGGTGTGCTAAGGGCTCATAGGAAACCATATTTTGTCCTAAGGGGTCATACTGCACCATACAACCTCTAACGACACCTAAGGGGTCATATGATACCACATGACCTCTTAAGACATGTTACGATCCCTAACGACATTATATGGTGTCCTAAGGGGTCATGCGGTGTCCTATGGGGTCATAAGAAACTATAAGACCTGTTGGGACACAATATGACCACTAACCACACCTAAGGAGTCATATGGTGTCGTTAGGGGTCATATGGTGTCTTAAGGGGTCATCAGAGACCATATGACCCTTGAAGACACCATACGACACCATATGGTGTCTTAAGGGCTCATATGGTGTCCTAATGGGTGAAATATTTTGTTTTCTATTTGTAGTTTTAGTTTTCCTTTCTTTGTGTCCTATTTTTGGCTCATTGGATCTTGTGGAGTTGGATTCTACTTGAAGACTTGATCATCTTTCTTGCTTCTAGACTGCATCACATTTAGATCATTTTCTGGCAAGATATCACTATAAGCAACTTTTTGTAAAAAAAATTTCTTCAAACTTTGAAGTGTAAATCTTCTTATTTGTGGCCTAAATACTTAGTATTAGGATGGCACTAAGGTCTCTTGTCAATATTGGAGGTTTATAGTTTGGATCTTGGTTTTTCACCATCAAAACCCTCCATTTTCACCCATTTTTGGGACAGTCATGGAGAAGGCTTGAGAGACCTTGAAACCTTATGAATCTTCAAGTTTTCCCAAAAGGGTATCCATAAATGTGAAGATTTTGTTCTAGAAGTCCATCATTTGAACAGGGTGAGCACAAAACCCCTAATGGAGGGCTAATTCCTTGTAGCATTTTTAGGCCTCAAAATTAAGTTTTTGTCAAATCGGGTACAAACATGAAGGATGTAAGGCATAAAGCTCAGCAAAAATAGTTCAAACAAGTTGTCTATTTGTGAATTTAACCCTTTTGGTGGGGAAGACTCCAAAATTTAGGTTGCATCACTTGTGAAGGCTTCTACACTCCAAAATGTAGAAGACCCACAAACATCCAAGGAAACAAAACTTGTCTCAAACTCATAATCCACTAAGAGGAGTCTTTGTGCAGTTGGAGAGAAGATCAGCTATAGGGGATTGAATGCCATTTGGGTGAGTAGGGATTTGGATTACCAAACCAGAGAGATTATGGAGTTGGATCATTTTGAGTAGCCAAGGAAAGCTTGACATAGGGAGGTGGAACAAGGTGAGTTGTTAGACTTCCCTTGAGCTAATTGCATTTTGACCTTGGGGTTTACACCTTGAAAACAATAAGGAACCATTACCTGGCAAATATACTAGTCACCTAGCAGCCACCTAGCACTATCCTCCCTATCATAGTGGTATCAGAGCAAAGTTACACTTGGGAAGAAGTAGCAATTTGGCAACCATGGTGACAAATGTAGAATTAGCTAAGAAAGTGGAAGACCAAGAATAAGAAAATAGGTTACTCAAATTGAAGCTAGACCTTTTAGAGCAGAAGTTGGGTGAAGTAGAAGTGAAGGCAGATGAAGCCAACAATAAGATAGAGGGAACAAGAGGCAGGGGTAATCTAATAGCTATAGAGGATGAGACCCCTATACCAAACCCTGTGATAGAGAATGAACCCTTTTTGAAAGCCTTAAAGGCTATGAGTGGGAGAACACTAGAAGGAGTCCCACTATTCAGTGGTAAAATGGACCCAAAAGTGGTCATGGTGTGGATTGAGGGGCTTAAGAACCATTTTGAGTGTGATGGTGTGATAGAGGCCTAGAAAGTGAAGGTGGCTAAATCTAGGTTGAGAGGAGCTGCCTTAACATGGTGGAAGTTCATTCAGGATGAATGTGAGAAAGAGGGAAAAAGGCCCATAGCAACTTGGAAGGGAATGTTGTCCAAGATCAAAGAGGCTTACATTCCAGAGGACTATGAAATACAACTCCATAGGAGAAGGCAAAACCTTAGGCAAAAATAATTAGATGTCAACACCTACACTGAGGAGTTTCAGAAGCTATGCCATAGGTCCAAGATCCAAGAGGATGAGAATGTCAAGGTTGCTAGGTGTCTCAATGGTTTGAGATGGAACATATAGGAAGAGCTAAGTTTGTTGTGCCCTACAACAGTCCAGAAGTGCTATCAACTTGCACTCAAGGTAGAGGAAAGGAGTAGGAAGAAGCAAGAGCAGCATAATATAGGTAGAGGAAGAGGCAGAGATGGTTGAGGCCATCGAGGCAGTTTTGGGGGAAGACACATAGACCAAACGTCCCAGGGGGAATCTAAGCTTATAGAGAAAAGTGGGGATTCTCAGAGAAAACCTAATTATAGGGGAAGGGGATCAAGCAACCCAGGAAGGGGTAGGCCTAGTGGCCTAGGTAGAGGGTCTTGCTTCTCCACAATGAAATGCTACAACTGTTAGAAATTGGGTCATCCTGCTTAGAGGTGTCCTAAAAAGCCTAGTTCTTCCCATGGAGGTGAAAAAAGAGTGAACTATGTTCAGGAGGAAGGGAGTACTACAAGAACTCCAGCAATGCACCTAGCACCCGAAGATGGTGAAAGTCTAATGATGAGGAGAGTATTGATGCAAGAACCTCATAAGTGTGAAGTGTCTTAGAGAAGAGAATTGTTCAGGATAAAGTGCAAAATCTCGGGCAAGGTATGTAAGGTGGTTATTGATTCAGGCTCCACAGATAATATTATCTTAGAGGAGATAGTTAGCAAATTGAACCTACCTAGAATGAAGCACAGTGAACCCTAGAAGGTGACCTGGTTAAACAAGGGGCAACATGTCCTAGTGAACAAACAAGCATGGGTAGACTTCAATATAGGTGAATACAAGGATAGGATACTATGTGACATCCTTCCCATGGATGCTTTCCATCTACTATTGGGTAGACCTTAGCAATTTGACAAAAGGGCACACCATGATGGTGAAAAAAACACATATTCCTTTCAAAAGAATGGCATTGTCTACAAAATTCAGTCCCTTAGTGAAGAGATAGAGAACAACAAACCACAGGCACCTAAAGTGCTATTAGTCAATGAAAAAGAGTTCATCCAAACCATGAAAGAGGGAGATGGGATTGGTTATGCACTTGTAGTGAAACCTAAGGAGGATAAGAAAGAAAAACAAGTAGAGATCCCACAAGAAGTGTAGAAAATTCTTGATAACTTTAAGGGCATCATCAGTGATGGACAACCAGCAACATTACCTCCTCCTAGAGCCATTAGTCATCAAATTCACTTTATACCAGGAGCTTCTTTGCCAAACAAAGCAGCACACAAGATGACTCCTGAACAAAACAAAGAGGTAGCTAGATAGATTCAAGAGTTGTTAGAGCAAGGGTTAATCAGAAAGAGTATAAGTCCTTGTGTCATACCCACTATGTTAGCACCTAAGAAAGGGGGCACATGGAGACTATGCACAAACTCTAGAGCTATCAACAAGATCACAATAAGATACAGATTCCCTATTCCCAGGATAGAAGATTTGATGGATTGTTTCAGGGGTGCGAGTTATTTCTCCAAAATAGACTTAAAGAGTGGTTACCATCAGATAAGAATAAAAGAGGGTGATGAGTGGAAAACTGCTTTCAAAAAAAATGAGGATCTTTATGAATGGTTGGTTATGCCTTTTGGACTCTCCAATGCTCCTAGTACCTTTATGAGGTTAATGAATGAAGTATTGTAGGATTTTCTTAGTAAGTTTGTGGTAGTCTACTTAGATGATATACTCATTTTTAGTAAGACTAAAGAGGAGCATTTGAAACACTTAGCTATTGTTTTTAAAAGATTATCTGATGAGCATTTAACCATAAATCTTGAAAAATGTGATTTTATGCAGCAAGAGCTAGTCTATCTTGGTTTTGTTGTGTCTAGTGGAGATCTTAAGATGGATCAATCTAAGGTTGCAGCCATAACAAGTTGGTTAACCCCACAATCAGCCAGTGAAATTAGGATTTTTCATGGTCTAGCCCAGTTTTATAGAAAGTTTATCAAAGGTTTCAGCAAAATTTGTGCACCCATGTTAGATACAATAAAAGGTGGTCATAAAGTCAAGTTTCAATGGACCGAAGCAGCGAATAAGGGGTTTGAGTTACTCAAAACTAGATTTGCTACACAGCCAGTGCTATTCCTTCCTAGTTTTGATAAACTCTTTACAATAGAATGTGATGCTAGTCATCTTGCAGTAGGTGCAGTCTTGAGTCAAGATAATAGACCAGTTGCTTTCTTTATTGAAAAAATGAATGATGCAAAGAAAAAGTATTCATCTTATGATTTAGAGTTATATGCATTGGTGCAGGCACTCAGAAAGTGGAGGCATTATTTGCTTCCTAAGGAATTTGTTGTGTATACAGACAACCAAGCAGTCAGTTTCTTGAATTCTTAGGATAAACTCAGCCATAGGCATGTGAAATGGGTAGAGTACCTACAAGCATATACATTTACTCTTAAGCACAAGAAAGGCCAATGGAACAAAGTAGCTGATACTTTAAGTAGTAGATTATTGACTATTTAGGAGATCCAAGTAAAGAGTATTGGGATTGATTGCTTTCAAGATTTATATCCTAATGATGATGATTTTGCTGCTACTTATAAAGTTTGTCTTGCTTTTCAAAATCATTTTCATAGTGAGTATGTTGACTATACATTGCAGAATGGTTTATTATTTAGGGGAGGACAGCTATGTGTTCCTAAAGGTTCCATGAGAGAAAATCTCATTCAAGAGAAACACAATTGGTGTTTGAGTGGCCATTTTGGTCTCAATAAGACCTTAGAGTTGGTTCAACATTTTTATTATTGGCCTAAGATGCAGAGAGATGTCCGGAGGTATGTTGAATAGTGCATGGTATGTCAGAAGGCCAAAGGTCATAGCACTAATGTTGTTTTATATCAGCCACTTCCCATTCCTTCTAGGCCATGGGAGTGCATCAGTATGGATTTTGTTGTAGGTTTACCAAGGACAAAAATAGGGCATGACAGTATCTTTGTGGTTGTTGATAGATTTAGTAAAATGGCTCACTTTATACCTTGCAAAACTACTAATGATGCTAGTCATATTGCTTTCCTTTTCTTTAAAGAAGTTGTCAGAATACATGGTTTGCCATCTAGCATTATATCAAATAGAGATGTTAAGTTTTTGGGTCATTTTTGGAAGACTTTGCGGAAGAAATTGGGTACTAACTTGTCTTTTGGCTCAGCTTACCATCCATAGATAGATGGACAAATAGAAGTGGTGAATAGAACATTGGGTAATCTACTCAGATGTCTCACCAAGGAGTATGGACAAATCTGGGATCAACTCATCCCACAGGTAGAGTTTGCCTACAATGATAGTGTAAACAGATCCACTGGTAAGAGTCCATTTCAGGTTGTTTATGGTATGCATCCAAGAGGTGTTTTTGAGTTACATGATGTGACTAACTTGCAACATGTTAGTGGGACAATAGAAGATATGACTCAATCTCTGAAAGAGATACATGAACAGGTTAAGCAGTCTTTGCATGACACCACAACAAGAGTCAAGCCAAGGGTGGATGCTTCCAAGAGGGATGTCCAATTCTTAGTTGGAGATTTTGTGATGGTACATCTCAATAAGTCTAGATTGAAAAAGGGAGTTCCTACCAAGTTACAAATGAGAAGAATTGGACCTTGCAGGATTTTGGCTAAGTATGGTCCAAATGCTTATAAAATTGATTTACTTGCTGATGTTTCTTTGTCTCCTATCTTTAATGTTGTAGATTTGGTACCTTTCAAGGGGAAACTTCCAGAAGAGACTCAGAGAACTTCAGACATTTCAACTTCCCTTTCTGATCTATCTATCCCCTCTTCTTCTTCTCCCATTCCTGAATAGGTACTTGATTCCAAAATCATCAAAAAGACTAGAAAGCATGACTACCTTGAGCATTTGATCAAGTGGAAGGATCAACCAGCTTCTGAAGCCACTTGGATATGTAAAAGTGACTTCACCAAGGCTAGTATTCCTCTCTCTATTATGCCCAAAGGAGTCACATGACTTCTTTGTCACTGGGGGAGTATGGTGCAGGAGCACCTAGCTTCATTCTCAGCTTCATTTTCATCTCAGGTTTGATTTTTATTAGTTTTAAGTTGGAAAGTTGTTTATGATGTTTTTGAAGTTGTTCTAGGTTGTTTGGATGAGTTTTGAACTCATTGTGTGGTTTTGGTTTCTTGTTTTCATCTTTTTGCTCAAAGTTGCCAGTTTGGTGTTGCCTAGCAAAATGATGGAAAAATGAGTTTTTTTTGTGGTTTTTGTTTTGAAAAGGTTTTAGACATGTTTTATAATTGGGTTTTAGGTATGAGAAGTATTTTTAGTTGATGGTTAGTTTTGGAGGTCAATCTTACATTTTCTAGGCACCAAAAGTTGTCATTTAGGCATCAAAATGTCAAATTTAAATGCCCTTGGACATGTACCTATCTGTATAGGAGGTTAACCAACTTGGAGAGGTATTTAATCTCCTATTTTAACTATTTTAAGGGTTGATCATTCAAAGTGAAGAAGCATTTTGCAAATTTACACTAGTTTTGTTTGGTTTTTCTCTAGATTTTGGCTCCATGTGAACAACAATCCATACACTAGCTGTACTTGGCTATACTATTCTTGCATTTTCTGATTCTAATATTTTTTCCTAAACTTTTCCCTTTGGTGGCATTTGATTTTATCAATTTTGGAGTTTGTGGCAAAATTAGTTTGATTTGACAGTTTCACTGCCTTGTCTAGGAATTGGCAAGGATGCTTGACCAACTTGGCTTCTTGGAGTCCTAAAATTCTCATGGCTTCCCAAGAACTAGTTGGTCAACTTGTAGACTATGTAAATACATGTTTTGTTTTCAAGAATGCAGGTGTAAGGAGTTTTTGTGGCCATTAAGCCCTAGGCAAGTGTGCCATTTGGCTAGGGTCTTGAAGGAATTTAATGCTTTGCTCTATTATAGCAAGTGCATTTAAAAGTGGAACATACTTTCCTTGATGAAGAAATTTGTATGCCAAGGAAAAGAGGCTTTCTAAGCCATGAGAAGAATGTT
The DNA here is from genome assembly GCF_030272615.1 of Cryptomeria japonica. NCBI lineage: Eukaryota > Viridiplantae > Streptophyta > Pinopsida > Cupressales > Cupressaceae > Cryptomeria > Cryptomeria japonica. The sequence goes on from NC_081414.1 coordinate 849,634,355, forward strand.
TTCATGTTTAGTTTTGGAAAATATTGTAAAAAATAGTGAGTCACTATTTTAGAGTCTATTTTCTTTCATTAGCCTACTCTCCATCATGCATTGGAGCTTGTAAGGTTGTATACCTCCTTCTAATTGCTTGAAAATAATAACAAGGAGTGTTCTTTGTGTCATCTATGAGTTTATAGTTTCCAAGATCAATCAATGATCTTTGAGGCAAGATTGGGAATGCAAATTTGCTGTCACAGTCAACTAGGACTGAGTTTTACATTTTCTTTGAAGTTATATTTGTAATCTCCTCCTTCAAACTGATAGGTATGAAGGTCAATAAGCCATGGAAGATTGAGCCTTGTTAAGAAGCACCCAAACAGACTTTTTGTGAGGAGTTCTAACAGTGAAAGTGCAGGTCACAGTGATCTACAAAAAAAATAGTGAAAGACAAAAGGGCAGCAACAGTCAGCTTGACAATGAATTAAACCATTTTGTAATTGCCTAATGCCTATATGCAGGGCTAACATGACTCTTCTTTTCTTCTAGATGGTAGACATGTTCACATGTTGAATGTAATTGGTTTTGTTTGCAAATGATGTGTTTGAAAGAGGCAATATTGAAAAAGTTGTAAAATGTTGCATTTTCCTTATAAGCAACTTTTTGTAAAAACTTGTTCTTCAAACTTTGAAGTGTAAATATTCTTACTTGTGGCCTAAATAGTCAGTATTAGGATGGCACTAAGGTCTCTTGTCAATTTTGGAGGTTTATAGTTTGGATCTTGGTTTTTCACCATCAAAACCCTCCATTTTCACCCATTTTTGGGACAATCATGGAGAAGGCCTGAGAGACCTTGAAACTTTATGAATCTTCAAGTTTTCCCAAAAGGGTATCCATAAATGTGAATCTTTTGTTCTGGAAGTCCATCCTTTGAACAGGGTGAGCACAAAACCCCTAATGGAGGGCTAATTCCTTGTAGCCTTTTTAGGCCTCAAAATTAAGTTTTTGTCAAATCGGGTACAAACATGAAGGATGTAAGGCATAAAGCTCAACCAATATAGTTGAAACAAGTTCTCAATTTGTGAATTTAACCCATTTGGTGAGGAAGACTCCAAAATTTAGGTTGCAGCACTTGTGAAGGCTTCTACACTCCAAAACATAGAAGACCCACAAACATCCAAGGACACAAAACTTGTCTCAAACTCATAATTCACTAAGAGGAGTCTTTGTGCAATTGGAGAGTAGATCAGCTATAGGGGATTGAATGCCATTTGGGTGAGTAGGGAGTTGGATCCAAACCAGAGAGATTATGGAGTTGGAGCATTTTGAGTAGCCAAGGAAAGCTTGACATAGGGAGGTGGAACAAGGTGAGTTGTTAGACTGGCCTTGAGCTAATTGCACTCTGACCTTGGGTTTTACACCTTGAAAACAGTAAGGAACTATTACCTACCAAACATACTAGTCACCTAGAAACCACCAAGCACTATCCTCCCTATCACCCAGAGAAGAGGTCGACACATGTATGGTGTCTAATGACCCCTTAGGACACCATACGCCCCCTAACGACACCTAAGGGGTTATAATGTGTTGTTAGGGGTCGTATGGTATCCTAATGGGTCATAGGACACCACATGACCTCTTAGGACACCATATTACCCCTAACAAAAACATATGGTGTGCTACGGGGTCATGTGGTGTCTTAAGAGGTCATAGGACTCAATATGACTCAGTAGGACATAACATGACCGCTAACAACATCTAAGGGGTCATATGGTGTATTTGTATGACTCTTTAGCATACTATATGACCCCTAATGAAACCATATGGTGTTCAAAGGGATCATATGACATCTTAGGGGTAATAGGACACCAAATGACCTCGTAGGTCACCATACGACCCTTAAAAACACCATATGGTGTCCTACGGGCTCATAAGAAACCATATTGTGTCGTAAGGGGTCATAAGACACCATATGACCTCTTAGGACACCATACAACCCCTAAGAACACCTAAGGGGTAATATGGTATCCTAAGGGGTCATAGGACACCACATGACCTCTTAGGACACCATTACCCCTAACCACAATATATGGTATTCTAAGGGGTCATCTAGTGTTCTAAAGGGGTCATAGGAAACCATATGACCCATTGGCACAAAATATGAGTCCTAACGACACCTAAGGGATCATATGGTGTCCTAAGGGGTCATCAAACACCATATGACCCCTTAAGACACCATACGACCCCTAACAACACCATATTGTGTCTTAAGGGCTCATATGGTGACCTAAGGGGTCATAGGACACCATATGACCCCTTAGGACACCATATGACCCCTAATGATACCTAAGGGGTCATATGGTGTCATTAGAGGTTGTATGGTGTCCTAAGGAGTCATAAGACACTACATGACCTCTTAGGACACCATATGACCCCTAAAGACAACATGTGGTTTGCTAAGGGGTCATGTGGTGTCATAAGGGGTAATAGAACACAATATGACTCATTAGTATAGAACATGACCCAGAACGACACCTAAGTGGTAATATGGTGTCCTATTATGACCTTTGGGCACACCATACAGCCCCTAATGATAGCATATCATGTTCCAATTGGTCATATGGTGTCCTAAGGGGTGATAGGACACCACATGACCTCATAGGACACCATACAACCCCTAATGACAACATATGGTTTCCTAAGGAGTCATGTGGTGTCCTAAGTGGTCATAGGATAGCATATGACCCATTGGGACACAATATGACCCCTAATGACACCTAAAGGGTCATATAGTGTCATTAGGGATCATACGGTGAGCTAAGGGATCATTAGACATTATATGACCCTTTAAGACACTATACGACCCAAATGACACCATATGGTATCCTAAGGGTTCATATCACTCCATATGACCCTTTAGGACACCATATGACACCTAATGACACCTAAGAGGTTATATGGTTTCGTTAGGGATCATATGATGTCCTAAGGGGTTATAGGACACCACATGATCTCTTAGGACACCATATGATCCATAACAATAACATATGGTGTCCTAAGGGGTCATGTGGTGTACTAAGAGGTCATACGACACAATATGACCCATTAGGACAAAACATGACCCATAACGACACCTAGGGGTCATATGGTGTCGTTATGGGTCATATGGTATCCTATTATTACCCTTTAGCATACTATATGACCCCAAATGATACCATATGGTGTCTCAAGTCCTCATATAGTGTCCTAAGGGGCTGTAGAACACCATATGACCCCTAAGAACACCATAGAGCCCCTAAGGACACCATATGGTTTCACAAGGGCTCATATGGTGTGATAAGGGTTCATAGGAAACCATATTGTGTCTTAAGGGGTCATACTACACCATACAACCCCTAATGACACCTAAGGGGTCATATGACACTGCATGAACTCTTAGGACATGTTACGATCCCTAATGACAATATATGGTGTCCCAAGGGGTCATGTGGTGTCCTATGTGGTCATAGGAAACTATAAGACCTGTTGGGACACAATATGACCACTAACCACACCTAAGGAGTCATATGGTGTCGTTAGTGGTCATATGGTGTCTTAAGGGGTCATCAGACATCATATGGCCCCTGAAGACACCATACAACACCATATGGTGTCCTAAGGGCTCATATGGTGTCCTAAGGGGTAAACTATTTTGTTTTCTGTTTACAGTTTTAGTTTTCCTTTCTTTGTGTCCCAGTTTTGGCTCATTGGATCTTGTGGAGTTGGATTCTACTTGAAGACTTGATCATCTTTCTTTCTTCTAGACCACATCACATTTCGATCATTTTCTGGCAAGATATCGCTACTAGTTTCCATGACGGTTTCTTGTTACTGGATTTATAGTTCTTTGTTACCGGTTGCCCGTACCTCTTCTGGTGATCTTCTAGAACCCATTCCAAAGCTTGTGGAGCCTTGGGCATTGATTTCAATGTTGTTTTGCATGTGGCCAACCTTTTCTGATAATCTACGTTTTATCCTTTGGATTTTCTGAATGAATCTCTTGGTGGAGGTCGACCTTTATATTTTCATGTTAGGTCTTGTTCTTCAGGTTTTGATCCCTTTTGGGCCAAATGGATCTTTTGGATCAATATATATTTGTAATTATGCTTTAGAATGCAATGAAGAGAGAATCAGGTAGTTAGACTGTGCATAGAAGATAGATAGTTCGATTCAAGGTCCCAGTTGTGACCTATTCTACCAGGCCTGTGAGTTGGTATGTTGTAACTCGACTATGACTAGTTGGATGTAATCAAATTTCATGCAATAAATCAATCTGTTCTGCATTGCCTCCATCATATCTTTGTGTTCCAATTGTGTTTTCTCTTGTGGACCGGTCTAGATTGATCTCTTTAAGGTCTCTCCTCACTAGTGGTATCAGAGTGAATTTTCATTCCAGAGGTTGTGTGTCCTGAATTTCTTGTTGTAGGGTTGTGGATTGCAGATCCGACCTACAATTATAGAGGAATAACATGAATTGATGGCACAAAGAGGAAGTAGGAATGGTGGATCACATGGGATTTCATACCCTAATGTAATGGAGATGTTGCAAGGAATAGCAACCCGGTTAAAAGTCATAGAGATAGCCCAAAGAAGAGGCCAACATATTGAAGATGTGAGTGAAGATGAAGGAAAAGAAGCACCGACAGAACAAGTAAACCTATCGACGGTTGATCTAGATGAAGAAAGTTTTTTAAGGGTTTTGAGTAGGGTGAACACTAAACCTCATTTTACCCCACTAGAATATGATGGGAAGTTATATTCATATGAATTGATGGATTGGATCTTAGAGATGGAGAAGTATTTTGATTTTGAAAACACTGCAGAAGAGAGGAAGGTGAAATATGCCTGTACCTGGTTGAAAGGTCATGCATCTCTTTGGTGGGAGCATTTGCAAGTTGATAGACATAGAAGAGGTATAGAAAAGTTTAAGACATGGGGTCAGATGATTGCTAAGTTGAAGTCAAAGTTTGTGTCGGTGAATTATCAAGTGGATTTGTTGTGGAAGTTGAAGAATGTGAGACAAAAGGAATCTAGTGTGAAGGAGTACGCCAAAGAATTTTACAACTTGAACATCAGATCTAGACATGTTGATGATGAAGTTGAACAAATTGCAAGATATTTGAATAGATTGAGGATGTCTATACAAGATGAACTCGGTATGATCAAATTGGAGAGTGTTGAAGAGGCTTACCACTATGCCCTAAAGGCTGAAGAGAAATTAAACAAAAGACATGAGCAAAGATAGAGAGGTAGAGTTGGAAGGTTTACTGGAGGAATATTTCAAGGAGGAAGAGGAACCAAGATAGAACATAGCAAGGACAAGAAAGTGAGCAAAGAAGGTAATTCATATTGGAAAGAAGATAGATCTTTCTACCAGAGGAGAGAACCAAATGGTTACCAAAATGAGAAATTTGGAAGACAAGACAAGAGGATATTCAAAGGAACCTTCTTTAAGTGTGAAGGAAGACACTATGCATTCAAATGTAAGAAGATAGAGGATATCGGAAAAGAAGCAGTGGTGGAAGAAAACCCCACCAGATTAGACAATAAATAGGAAGATGGATAACTATTGATGATGAGGACAACTTTGTGTCATACCGGGGGAGATGAAGAGACCTTGTAGAGGAAGAATCTTTTCAAGACCAGATGTAAGGTATCTAGTAAGTGTTGTAAAGTTGTTATTGATAGTGGTAGTGTAGATAATATTATTTTAGAAGAGATGGTGAATAAGTTGAAATTGGAGAGATTGAAGCACCCTAAGCCTTACCAGATAGCATGGATTTAGGATGAACATAAGTTGTTAGTAAGTGAACAATGTTTGGTGAAATTGAAAATTGGGAATTATCATGATGAAGTTTTGTGTGATATTATGCCTATGGATATTTGTCATCTTTTGTTGGGTAGACCTTGGCAGTTTTATAGACATGCAATACATGATGGGAGGAAGAATACATACACTATTGTGGCCAATGAGATGAAGCAAACCTTGTTGCCTTTGGAGGAACCTTTCAAGAATGAAGTCTATACAAATGCCAAAATTTATTTATTAGATGGGAGGAAATTCATGGATGGATTGAGACATGAGAATGTGTGTTTTGCCTTAATTTCGAAGAAGACTGAGAGACCGAAACCAGAAGGAGAGCACTCAGAAGAGATAAGAGATTTGTTGACAAAATATGAGGACATCATTTCAGATAATGTACCTGCTGGATTTCCATCTATAAGAAGTATTAGTCATTGCATGGACTTGGTTTTGAGAGCTAGTTTGCCTAAAAAAGCCCCACACTGGTTGACACTGGTAGAGAATGAAGAATTGAATAGTCAAGTGCAGGAGTTGTTGAAGAAATGTTTGATTAGGGATAGTCTGATCCCTTGTGCAGTACGAGAAGTATTAGCACCTAAGAAGAATGGAGAATGGAGGATGTGTATCGATTCAAGAGCAATAAACAAGATCATAGTGAAAAACCAGTTTCCATTGCCTAGGATGGATGACATAATGGACTATTTGAGTGGAGCAAAATACTTTACAAAGATATATTTGAAGAGTGGATATAAACAGATTAGGATTAGAGAAGGTGATGAGTGGAAGACAAAATTTAAGATAAATGAAGGACTATATGAATGGTTTGTGATGCCTTTTGGATTGACTAATGCGCTGAGTATTGTAATGAGGTTGATGAATGAGGTATTGAAGAAATTCTTGGGTAATTTTTTTATTGTGTATTTGGATGACATTCTGATTTTCAATAAGACAAAAGAGGAGCATTTGTTGTAGTTAAGACAAGTTTTGTAGAGGTTGAGAGAAGAAAAGTTGTTGATCAATATCATGAAGTGTATTTTCATGAAGGATGAGTTAGTATATTTAAGATTTTTGATATTTGAGGATGGTTTGAAGATGGACTCTGAGAAAGTAAAAGCCATTGTTGAGTGGCCTACACTAGAAAGCATTGGGGAGGTAAGATCATTTCATGAATTGGCTAGTTTTTACTGGAAGTTTATCAAATATTTCAGTTTAGTTTATAACCCTATAATTGAGACCATGAGAGGAGATTAAAAGGAATTCAAGTGGACCTAGAGAAAATAAAAGTTTTGAACTATTGAAGCAGAAAGTGACTGAGTAGCCTATGTTAGCTTTACCAAATTTCAATAAAGTATTTCAACTAGATTGTTATGCAAATAGAATAGTAATAGGATAAGTCTTGAGTCAAGAAGGGGAAGTAGTAGCCTATTATAGTGAGAAATTGAATGATGCCCGGAAGAGATATTCAGTGTATGATCATGAATTTTATGCCATAGTTCAAGCCTTGAAGAAATGAAGACACTACTTGTTGCCTAAGGAGTTTGTGTTGTATACAGATCATCAAGCTTTGTAGTATTTTAACAGTCAAAGTTATTTAAATCAAAGACATATGAGATGGGTGGAATTCTTGCAGAGTTACACCTTTGTGTTGAAGCATAGAAGTGGAAAATCTAACAAAGTTGTTGATGCATTGAGTAGAAGGAATTTGCTGAGAGAGATGAGAGTGACAGTATTAGGTTTTGAAGATTTGAAGACCTTGTATGATGAAGACCCAGATTTTGCAGAACCTTGGAAAACATGTAGAGAATCAGTTATGGTAGATAGAAGCAAGTGGTTGGATTACTTCATTCAGGATGGAATGTTATTCAGGGGAGTTCAATTGTGCATACCTAAGAGTTCCATGAGAGAGAACCTAATAAAGGAGAAACATAGTGGAGGACTAGTTGTACATTTTTGGATTGACAAAATAGTTGCATTAGTGAGTGAACAGTGCTTTTGCCCCCAGATTCATAAGGATATTAAGAAATATGTGCAGAGTTATAGATTTTGTCAAGTTGCAAAAGGTAGTAGTCAGAATGTGGGATTGTATAAAACTTTAATAGTTTCAATAAGACCTTGGGAGGATATAAGCATGGATTTTGTACTTGGAATCCCTAAGACACCGAGAGGGATATTCTATATTTGTGGTAGTGGATATATTTTCAAAGATGGCTCATTTCATACCTTGTATGAAGACATCAGATGTATTGCATGTAATAGACCTATTTTTCAAGGAAGTCGTGAGATTGCATGGATTACCTAAGAGTATAGTTTAAGACAGAGACACTAAGTTTGTTGGCTATTTTTGGAGAACACTTTGGAAGAAGATGAAGACAAATTTGAAGTTTAGTTCTACTTTTCATCCATAGATTAATGGACAGACTTAAGTTGTTAACCAAAGTTTGAGAAATTTGTTGAGATGTTTAGTGGGAGATAAAACCGAAAGTTGGGATTTGATCCTTGCATAAGCAATAATTTGCCTACAATAATTCAATGAATAGAAGTGCCAAAAAAATGCCTTTTGAGATTGTTCTTGGAGTGCATCCTAGAGGTATAACAGAATTGAGAGACATTAGCAGTGAAGACCGAAAGAGTTCAAAAGCAGAAGATTTTGTAGATCACATGGTAACATTGCATATTCATGTTAAACAACATTTGGAAGACATAAACAATAAATATAAGGAGAAGGAAGATGAGAAGAGGAGACATGAGGAATTTGAAGTTGGTGATGAAGTGATGGTATATCTGAGAAAAGAGAGATTCCTAGTTGGAACTTATAATAAGTTGCTCATGAAGAAGTTTGGACCCTGTAAGATTTTAATGAGTACCATGAACCAAAATTCAGTGAGGACAGTGTTGCAAACTTGGAGAAAAATTTGCCCCGAAAGGAACCAGATTAGATTGAAGAGATTTTGGACAATACGATTAGGCATAACACCTAAAGCAGTGAGTATAGGGAATATCTTATGAAGTGGAAGGACAAACCAGTTGAATATTCATCTTCAATTTCTTAGGCAGAGGTAGACCACCTTGGTTTCCCTCTGACCCCATCAAAGTGAGAGACTCACTTTTATATTAACCTTAGATTACTAATGCAGGAGCATCCCCAGTTCACAACAATCTTGCATCAACCAAAAATATTTTCCTTTCTGGTTTGTTTTCTGTTTGCAGTTTCAGTTTTCCTTTTTGTGTGTCCCAGTTTTGGCTCACCGGATCTTGTGGAGTTGGATTCTACATTAAGAATTGATCATCTTTCTTCCTTCTAGTCTGCATCACATTTGGATCATTTTCCAATAAGATATCACTACCGATTTCCATGACAGTTTCTTGTTATTGCATTGACAATTCTTTATTACTGGTTGTCTGGACCTATTCTGGTGATATTTTGGAACCCATTCCGAAGCTTGCAAAGCCTTGGGAATTGATTTAGATTTTCCTTGGCATGTGGTCGACCTTTTCCTGCAATCTATGTTTCATCCTTTGGATTTTCTGGAGGAATCTCTTGGCAGAGGTTGATCTTGTTATTTTCAAGTTAGGTCTTATTCTTCAGGTTTTGATCCGTTTTTCACCGACTGGATCCTTTGGATCGATATATATGTTTGTAATTATGCTTTAGAATGCAATGAAGAGAGAATCAGGTAGTTATACTATGCATAGAAGATAGATCTTTCAATTCAAGGTCACGGTAGTGACCTATTCTACCAGGCCTGTGAGCTGGTATGTTGTAACCTGGTTGTGACCAATTGGATGTAATTAAATTTCATACAATAAATCAATCTGTTATGCATTGCGTCTATAGCTAGGAAATCAGAAATCATCAAAGCAATATAAACATTTACCTAGTTCAATTACGAAAACTCAATTGCAATGACCAATCCTAATTACATTCAATGAAAACATGAAGACAAGACATTCAAAATGAAATCTAAGCAAACCAAATGCAGATGTCTCCTTCATGTGGATCCATTGTCCTTCCTTCTTCTTCAAATAACTTTTGTTTGTGGATCTCACCTACTTAGTGCATAAGCATGATGTGAAAGCAAGTAGACAAGATGATAGCGCAAGAATACTCAAAGCGTGATTGATTCGACTAGGGATCAGGGACCTTGATTGAAGAAATTCATCCAGTTTATAGACAAATTGGAGAAAAGATCAAATTAGTATGAAGAGATTTGAATGGAAATTGCAAATCAAAAATGACAAACATGACAAATTATGACAAATTGACACTTTCTATGCAAGATTGATTGATTGATAATTATGACAAAATTATGAAAAATTTCTATGTCAGAATTGATTGATTGTCAAGTATGACAAATTATGACAACTTGAAATGTCATTCCCATGAAATTAGGAAAAAAATAGGAGAGAATTGAAAAATAGATGAAATAAAAATTAGGAAATTAGGAATTAGAAATTGGGAATTAGAAATTGATGAAAATTAGGAAATTAGGAATTAGGAAAATTAGAAAATGAGGAAATTAGGAATTAAGTGAATTAATTAGGTAAATCAATTAATAATTTGTCATTTATTAATTAATTCACAAAAAGAGGAATAATTAGTTAGCCAATTAAATAAACATTTAATTGTGATGGGAAGACTTAGGATAAATAAATAATTTATTTGACCTAGAGGGAGAAATGACAAACAAGGTTAAATGAATAAATCATAAAACCCTAGAAGATGAATTAGAAATGCAAGAATGACAATTAGGTCTTGACAAAGGATAATTGATATTGATTTGATTTGATCATGATTCTGACTGACAAAGGACCAATACTAACAAATGATTTGATTGATAAATGCACCAATTGATGAGGAACAATGACTAATTGATTCAAATTGACATGATTGAGAAGACGATGATGGTCGATGACAAATCGATCACAAAATGACAAAGTTGACAAGAGGACAAGGATCGATGACAAAATAGATTGCAAGATGACAAGAATGAAAATGACCATGATTGATGACAAATCGATCGCAAGATGACAAGATTGAAAATGACAAGGATCGATGACAAATTGATCGCATGATGACAAATTGATCGCATGATGACAAGATTGATAAGAGGACAAAACCCTAATTAGGATTGATGATGTCCAAAATGATGACAAATGAGCACGCAGATTGATGTGACGGGATAGGATTGACCAAAATCATGACTAAAGATTGTTGTTGACAAGACCAAATTTGAGAGCAAGATAAATGAAGAATGCAGAAAAAGGACTCGATGCTCGCAAATGATGAAAACCAAGTGCATGACATAGGAGAAATGTTAGTGCGATGCAAAAACCCTAAAATAAGGCAATGTGCAAATGTTAAAGTATGACTCCGCAAGCGTTGACCATTTTTAGACGTCTACATTTTGCCCCTCTTTGAGACAATGCAAATTTAAGTGTTGTTTCAAGGAACAATACTGAAAATGCCCCAGGCAACTGACAATGACATATGCATGCCCCCTCGAGGAATTGGTCGGAAACATGCAGAAAAGAGGCCAATTGATCGATAAAAATGATAGAACATGATAGGAGCAAACAGACTGACAATCGGAGATCGGATACATAAAGGACAAGTAATTGATGGTGCAAAAGACTGCGACTAGCATAAGATGGAGAGGGTGCACATCCATCTATGCACTGACAAAGATCTATAAATGAGACAAAGAGAGTGAAAAGAGCCCATTTGCACTAGCCAAAGCGGAGAATTTGTTGCTTTGGAAAAGGACACTAGTAGAGAGATGGTGAACATTCCAATGGAAAATCACCTCAAAGAATGTGTATGCACGTATAGATGACCAGATGACATGGGAGCAGTGGTATGTATCTCAAAAACCCATATTGTCAATTTTATGAACTTGACTTGCTTGCGGGACATTGTAGGGCCCATAGGGGATGCAAAAACTGACTTCTGCACTTTTGTGAGCGCATCTTGCACTTGTGTAGTGTATTCTATGCTTGTGTAGGGTACATAGGTGCAGTTCAATGCAACATAGGTGCAGGACTTAGCACACAAGAACAGTTGTGCACTGGGAGCTCAATTTTGGTCCAAAACAACATGCGAATGATCCAAAAAGGGGGGATAAGAATAGGATAGGTCAAAATAGAGTAGAAACACCCTGATTTGGACATGAAACAAGGAAATGCAGCCCATAGGAGAAAACCCTAAAACTAACAAAGTGTGCCCCAATTGTGATGCAGAGTCGATAGTATCCATTGATCACGCGGGAGAACCGACCTGACTGCTTCATGTTACGGCATAGACTCAGGAGCACAGACAGAGATACATTAGTAGGACTTGGGATATACTATATCACATTCATGCCCAAGATTAGGGCAAACAGAGGACTGCTTACCGCATTGGCAGAGTGATGGCATTCGGAGACCTCCTCATTCCATCTGGCGACTGGAGAGGCGACGATGACACTAGAGGATGTATGGCACATCCTCCGCATTCTGATTCATGGGGAGATGATAGAGTATGACCCAGTGATAGGGAGAGATGCATTGTGTAGATTATTTGAGTGCGACACAGATGATCTAGATATCATAGAGAGGGAGATCGACTAGGAGACCATGGCATCAGAGTATGATCGACGATATGTGGTGATAGTCATGGTTATAGCATGCCTACTAGCAGGGGATAGATGAGGACATGGATTCCCTATTGGATGGGGAAGAGTGTTAGAGTGGATGGTGACAGAGGGGATGGTGTATGCATGGGGACCATGTGTACTGGCTATGCTATATTTTCAGTTGCATCAGATAGCATATCAGGGAGTGCAGACTTTGAGCTGTGGAGTCACATTGTTACAGGTATGGGCATTTGAGCACATAGCCATATGCTGACCGATTGCAAAGAGATAGGTATTACCACACCGACCATATGTGTACTTCTATGGGGGAGCACTGAGACAGGGTCCTTTTGGATACATATTGTATTGGCAACATGAGCTAGACAGATTGAGAGAGTTCACATGGAGGCCATATCTTGATTGCCCTGGATGGTCAGATGATAGTGATGAGCTATCATATTATAGATAGGAGAGGTACCTGATTGGGCGACTAGTGAATCACTAGAGAGTGATCGAGATGTACCTACTAGAGAGAGTCAGACGACAGTTTGGAGAGAGGCAAGATGTACCTAGAGGGACTGCACACTTTTCCTGATCTCAGAGAGAGATGAGTCAGTGGGGGAGGATGATTCAGCCACACATAGCCTATGTCAATTTCACACAGCTACAATGGAGACAGTGGATTGGAGATTAGATGTGGTGGATGCTAGGATGATAGAGGAGTATGAGACATGGTTTGCACGACGATAGCCAGTGCCATTGACTGATCTTGATATTCCAGTACCGAGGAGATAGGAGGACTTCCCACTCACTAGAGAGGAGGGAGATGATGAGGATGAGGAGGATGAGGGTGGTGATGAGGATGAGGGGGATGATGAGGATGGAGATGATGAGGGGGATGACGATTATGAGCCAGACTCAGCTGATCAGGAGTCATTGTAGGATATACCCATAGAGTCGGAGACAGCTAGCATAGAGGAGATGGAGATGTGCAGGGCTACCATAGGGAGTTAGCATGAGCATATTGCAACATTAGAGAGATAGAATTCCATCTTGAGGATAGAGCAGGATCAATTCAGAACAGAGATAGCTAGATTGACAGCGGCTTGAGATACAGCAATAGCTCAGGCATAGCGAGAAGAACAAAGAGTCACCAAGTACATTGGGTCGATTAGGGATGTCAGTGCACGGGAGATGCCATAGATGTTGGTAGAGACTAGAGAGGAGATACACCATTGGAGGACACTATATGAGAGTGTAGTTCCACCAGAGCAAAGAGCAACTTCATATCGGGCACGATCAAGGACAGAGAGCAGGGCACACTCTCGGAGGTCAGTGAGCAGCATGGGGGTGAGTGGACCTATGAGACCACCATAGCCAGGACCTGGGACAGGAGGGACATCATCCATGAGACATGGTAGAGATGAGGAGGATAGAGGGAGCACCCAATGATAGAGGCACGTGCTCCTTAGGATAGAGACATGACATTATGTAGTGTGACATTATATAGTCAGCCTGTGGGCCATACTTAGGACAGACAGTCCAATTTTTTACTCCGATATTATTTTGATATATGATATGATATGCATCGATATGATGGGATGAAATGTGTTATGACATATGTTTACTTTCCATGCATGGATATCTTATGCATTGTTTATTGTGGAACATGTATGAATGTATTTTGATGTGAAATGGATAAAATGCTTGATGTGATGCTTGATGTAATGCAAATGTACTAACCAAATGGATGCAAGATGTAGCTTATGTTTTTGGAGATCGAAACACTAGACCGGACTAACTATCCGAACTCATGGAAGAAATGTTAGTAAGAAGAAATGAGACAGAGGACAATTAGAGATGAAGAAAAACTTGCTTTCACTAATGCACTTTGTAGGTGAGAACCTTTATTTAATGTAGCAAAATGGATGCATAGCATCATGACATTGAAGGCCAGATCTAAAATGTAACCCTTTTTGCAAGAGACAGACACATCGCACACAAGGAATGAGTGAAACATCCTAGGGTGCATACATCAAGGGTCGAGGTATGTGCAACATTCACAAAGCGAACATACTTATCACAGACACCCAATGATATAGTTGCCCCAGTTTGTGACAAACATTCCACAAACAACAATCACAACAAAAAAGAAAGAGACCATGAACCATCCTGGTCACTCTAAATCACTCAGTGACATCATCGAGCAACATAGGAACATGATCGAAGAGAAATTAGTAAATGATAAGACTCACTAATTCCAACAAGTCAAACAAACATCTTGATCTTCATTGTCAAAAGTTGAAATTGCTGATAGGATGATCATGCTGTCTGGTTTCAGGATGTGTGGTACCCCATCTAAGATAGGACACAGTCTGGTTTTGAGTATACCACACCTTGTATAAGACCCATGATAGCAGTGACAAGGACAAATGATATGTTGTTGATTGTTCGATTGAGAAGACAATTATGATCAATCTGAATGCCTGGTTTGATTGAAAAAGTTCATATGTTTATGCATGATTTCATTAAAGTATAATGTTTGAAGTGAGTGTCATTGGAGGTATGCTCAGCAATCTGTTTATGCACAAAGGGGATTTTTTTTGTTTTGCTTTTGCGAGTTTTATAATGTTTTTGTGTTCATTTTTTTCAAGACTTTATTTGACAATTTTAGAGATTTTTTCAAGACATTATTTGATTTTTTTGGATTTATTTCAGGACATTATTTGATTTTTTTGGATTTATTTCAGGACATTTTTCAATTTTTTTGGATTATTTCATGACATTTTTCAATTTTTTTGGATTATTTCAAGACATTTTTCAAATTTTTTGGATTATTTCAGGACATTTTTCAATTTTTTTGGATTATTTCAGGACATTTTTCAAATTTTTTGGATTATTTTAGGACATTTTTCAATTTTTTTGGATTATTTCAGGACATTTTTCAATTTTTTTGGATTATTTTAGGAAATTTTTCAATTCAAAAGTTCCATTGATTGATCATGACAAGGGGAACGCACCTAATGCACATCTGAAAGACATATATATAGACCAGGACTGAAACATATGTATAAGAAACCAAAGTATGCAAGACAATGATGTTGACCAATCATGGGCCTGGAACAAAACATTGGGTTAGGACAAAGATAGACATGATAAACCAACCGAGAGAAAGAATAGCTAGAGGTCATGACAGATGACAGAGCAATGATCTCGTTACACATGGCACATGATTACCAAGTTTTCACCATGGTACTTTCCCAAAGTGCTTGTTTGCCAGGTTTTCACTAGAGGGCGAATCATTTTTCTTTACTTTTTTGCTCTTTTTCTCTTTTGTTTTTCACTTTTTTTGTATTTTTTCACTTTTTTTTATTTTTTGTATTTTTTCAGGATCATATTTGAAAAAGTGCTGATAGAAAATAATGCCCAGTACTTGCGAAGGTGCATGTTATTGACAGGATCAAACAAAGGTTCACCTTCTGGAGTGGCAAGCTGATATGCCCCCAAGCCATAGGCTACAGTCACTATGAAAGGCCCAACCCAATTAGGTTCAAACTTGCCTTTGATGATGTTAGTAGATTGTGCATTCTTAGGGTTTACCTTTAAAACCAGATCTCCCACTTCGAAGTGTCACCCTTTGACCTTCTTATTATAAGAGTGACGAAGATAGTTTTGATATGCTTGCAAATGTGTCAGGGCTATCTGACATTTCTCATCTAACATCTCAAGCTGATGCAACCGAGAGACTCTGTGCATCTCATCATCACTTAGATGTTGCAAGGAAACATGCAAAGAGGGAATCTCCACTTCCAAAGGTAAAATGGCTTCCGCACCATACACCAAGGAATAAGGTGTTGCACTAGTAGGTGTGCAGATAGAAGTGCGATAAGCCCATAGTGCTGGATTCAACTGCACATGCCAATCTCGACCAGCATCATTGACAACCTTTTTTAGGAACTTGATAATGCTTTTATTTGATGCTTCACCTTGACCATTACCCTATGGATAGTATGGACTAGAGAAACGGTGTTGGATATGAAACTTTTCACAGAGTTCCTTGACATCTTTATTCTTGAAGGGACGACCATTATCTGTGACTATGGCAAGGGGAACCCCATATCTGCATATGATATAATTCAATAGGAATTTTGAAATTTTCACACCAGTGATATAGGTCATGGGGATAGCCTCGATCCATTTTGTAAAATACTCTGTGGCTGTAATGATGAACTTGTGTCCATTTGCAGATGTTAGGTGAATCTTGCTAATAAGATCTAATCCCCATTGAGAAAAGGGCCACGAAGATATGACAGAATGAAGCTCTTGGGCTGGTGCATGAATGTAATTTCCATGGATATGGCATTTGTAGCACTTCTTAACAAAATTGTGAACATATTTTTCCAGAGTGGGCCAATAATACCCAGCACGAATCAACTTTTTGGCTAAGCTTAGAACATTGAAATGGCCCCCACATATACCATCGTGAACCTCGTGTAAAGTCGTTTGTGCTTCGTCAGAATCCAAACACCTGAGGAGGGTATGGTCAAAGGAACGATGGTAAAGGCTATTGGCAATGATGACATATTTGGCTGTCTGTCGGATGAAGGCTCGACATTGGTTAGCAGAAAGGTTAGGTGGTAAGGTTTGGGATTTCAAATATTGATATACATCATTATACCATAGGGAGTTAGGACCAACAAGAATGCACATCACATCTACTGTCAAAATGTCAAAAGAAGGGACAAGCAATTGTTCGACCAAAAATTCACATTTGTCCATATTGTGGGGCATATTTAACATGGAAGCAATTGTAGCCATCGCATCTGCCAACTTGTTTTGCATTCTTGGAACTTGACTGAAATGGATAGCCGTGAATTTTGTCTTGAAGAAATCTACCATATGCTTGTAGGGAATAAGCTTTTCATCTTTTGTTTCATAGTCATCATTCACTTGACGGATGACTAACTAAGAATATCCATAGACTTGTAAATGTGTGATGTTCCAATGGACCGCTACTCAGAGTCCTGTGACTAGAGCTTCATATTTTGCAATGTTATTGGTACAATGGAAAGTTATTCTATAGGACTTGGGAATGGCATCACCTTGAGAGGTGACAAACAATATGCCTACTCCAGATCCAAACTTGGTATGGGATCCATCAAAGTATAACTTCCATTCATTAGAAGATGTGAGAGCAAAGACTAATTCATCCGGAAAATCGGTCAACATGGGATGATCATCATAAATAGGAGCCTCTGCAAGTTGATCCACTATGACTTGTCCTTTTATTGCCTTTTGCTCCATGTACTCAATATCAAATTTAGTGAGGATCATAACCCACTTTGCTAGGCAACCTATCAAAGCTGCTCTGCTAAGCAAGTTGTAAAGCGGAAAATCACGAGCGAACCCTAAGTGTTCCCCCCACCACTCCAAGGAGAGAGAAAGGGGGTCACTAGGGTTGACGGTTTTCACTTAGGGGAGACTTTACATTCAAAAGAGGGGTTGAAACTGACAAGATCCAATCCCACACAATGCAATATTGGATTCTAAATGAGTTTCAAGGGTTAAGACAACAAGGCTACCCTCTTTTGTAAAGAATGTAGATAGAAGGATTGACCTAGGAATGCACGTAGAGCAAGAAAGATTCACTTATAAATAGAGATAGGAATATGGGATGAAGCTGCGGACCTGGAATTAGCAGTAAAATGTCGAGACAACACTGTCCTGCAAATTTGAGCAAAATTTGACGAGACGATGGCGCCCGACGTGCACACGGTCCTCCGAAAAATCCACAAAATGAAGGGGGATCTGTTCATCTCTACACGAGGATTCCAGATCTTCAATTTCAGCCGCGTACCTACAACCTACACACAAAAAAGCGAAGACGATTGGGGGGTTAGGGATTAGGGGTTTGCCCTTAGGTCAAACCCCAGTTTTGTAATTAACCAAGAAATGAGAATGCTCTAAATGTAAATGATTGTAATGTAAAACAAGTACTAGTACCTTGTTGTAAGAATGTTTGTATTCTTACATGCGAAGGTGTAAATGTTGTTGTATGTTGTATGTTGTATGTGATCTCCTCTTCAATGGTTGAATCCTTGTCTTGAATGCAACACTTAGCCTTGAATGGAGACTTAGAATGATCAATTGCTTGAAGGAATGCTTGAATGCTTGAATGTTTGAATATCACTTCCACCCTTTTTTTCCATCTTCCCAAAATGGGAGAGGAAATTTAGTTTATATACTTGTCAATTAGGGTTAAAAGATTGATTTTTATGACCTTAGGCCAACCAGGAAACATTATTTCCCAATTTGCAAACATAAAGACCCAAGACCCAAAAGAGATCGGGCCCAAAAATAGGGCCAGGGACCAGGGCGCTGGGCACCATGGTCCTGGGGGACCAGGGCGCTGGGCGCCATGGTCTTGGGGGACCAGAGCATTGGGCGCCATGGTCCCACCTCTAGGGACAACAGGGTGTAAGGAGGATCAGGCCAGGGTGTTGAAAAATGCAGCTTTTGATGTCATGAACAAGTTTCGGGGTCTCCATTCAGGTTTAGTGTTGCGTCGCCATCGTGAAGACCCAAATGTAGTCAAAATTGCAAGTGTCACAATTTTAGGACGCTACATTTAGCCTCCACTTTAGCAGGAGTATAAGCGTACGTTCATACTTCTAGTAAAGTACAAGGAGACAACATTGAAAAACTTTCACCATGTCAAGGAGGCAAGACACACCAAGCCCCCAGTGGACTAAGGATCTTACGACTTCGATTGACAAAGTAAAAGGGAAGATCATGAGGGAGAACCATGACTATCAGTAGTAAGGTTCCCTCACTATGAGTCATGCAAGAGAAATACCAAAAATTTTCAAGGCAAAGCTAAGTTCGCCAAGAAATTTTCAAGTATCTTGAAGGGATAGACAGGGTGTATGCCCCCCTATGTTAAAGCGATCGCACACGCCTCAACGGGGGTGATTTCTTTAAGGTAGTGATACATGTAGAAAATGAGGAGGAAAGGAGCACATTATCACAAGGATTTAGCCCCCAAGTGTGAGATAAGCCCAAGGATAATAGACACAAAACACAAAAGCACAAGGTGACTTCGCTTTCCTCAGGGTCAGTATGCTGTATGATAATTCATGTATATCATATGTATGTATGCATAATTGTTCTTCATTCCCCAATCAAGGAAGGTCACCTAGAAGAAGGGAACACATGTGTCTTTTGAGTCAACATGAGAGAGACCAATAGAGATCTCAATGCTTTGCATCGTCCTCAAGTAGACAACACTAAGGACAACAAATAGAAGAATGAGAATAACACAAAGAAGTAACAAAAGAGAGGAGGAGAGAGTCTGCTATGCTAATGAAACTAGTCTAGCACGTCATCCACCCCCCAATCTTGCTGATCAATATTTCAGGAAGGCAGGGAACACGCTAGAGGAGGAACATCCAACATAGCAGATGGAGCTATCACAAGATCCAAACAAGGGCTATGTTCATGTTCCAAACCACGTTGTTCTTGTCTAGGAGCTAGGATAAGTGCTTTAGAAAATTCGTTAGATAAATGGTTATCAACATCAACATATTCATATTCACTATCAGAAGCAAGAGAAGTAACATTTTCATCATGAATAACATTTTCATCTATATCATCATCAAGATTTATAAAAATAGGATCTTTAACTCGCACAGGATCAAGACCATTTTGCATCTTATGTTTAGGAGATTTTGGAGAAAATGGAATAATGCTTGTTGAAGGTGTTTTTGGGGATTGCAAAGTTTGAGAAGCAGCTCCCTGAGCTCTAAGATGACGCTTTCGTCGACATTCGCATGCAGAACGATTTTGTCTAGTCTTAGTAGGAAGTTGAGAAGATTGAGGAGGAGGAATGTTCTCATCCTTATCACTTGGGTGTTTAGGTTGTGGTCTCTTAGGTTGGATGATAGGAGAAGAGGAAGGTCTCTTCTCTTTATAAAAAGAAGGAGGAGGAACTGCTCCGTATAAAGGAGGAATATTTGGTTTAGGAAGGATACCAAGTCCATCATGATGAGGAGGTATAGGTTTGCTTTTAGAAAGTTTATTAGGCATAGACATAGTCGCATCCATAGGAATGGGTTGGGAATCTTCTTGAGGAAAGACATTAGTTTTATCTTTCAAAGGAAGAACTTCCTTCTCAAGAACGATAGGAATATCAAGTTTGGGTGTTCTAGGTTCACTTAGAGATAGGATCATATTTGTTTTCCACTTTTGATAAGATTTGAAAAGATGATCACTTCGCGGAGGAAGAGATTGGAATTGTTTAGGCCAAAAATAATCAATAGGAACGCTAGAAGTTCTTTCAGCTGGTTTAAAGAGACTATGATTGACAGTAAAAACTTCACCATTATGGGGAAATTTCAAACACTTATGAATAGGAGAAGCAATAGCTTTCATGGAAGATAGCCAAGGATAGCCTAGCTTCACACGAAATTGTTCAGATGAAGGAATAATAGCAAAGTTCACATCAAGGGATTTGTTATGGACCTCAATAGGTAATGTAATAGAACCAATTGCAGGAGAAGAAAATGCATCAAATAATTTCACAATCACATCTGTTTCGTCATAGATCACTTGATTCAATTGCAAAGTAATGAGAAAATTCTTCAATAATAACATTAACCATGCACGAAGGATCAATAAGCACTCCACGGCAAGGTGTATTCTTGACTTTTGCAACTATGTATAAAGGACAATCAGGTGCTCTGATATTTTCACTAGAATCAAATGTGATGGAAGGTTCTTTAGGTTTTTCTTGCTGCTCTACAAAGTTAATCACATTCGGAGTCATAGACACAAGACCATCAGATGAGAAAGAGGAATCATTAGTCTCAATCACATTAGAGGTATGAGAAGGTAATGGATCAGTAAAAATCTTAATATTTTGGTTAGGAGGAGCTACAGATGTATTGCCTTTATCATTCACTCCTGAAATAGAGATAGTATTATTATCAATCAGATCTTGAATTTTACCCTTTAAAGCAAAACATTTTTCAGTATCATGCCCGGGTTGATGATGAAATTGACAAAAAAATTTGTTATCAAAATAGGGTGAATTAATCTTTGTAGGATCGATTTGCTTTATAGGAGGGAGAGTAAGCACATTTTGTTCCAATAACTTATTCATAATACTATGCAATGATTCATTCAAAGGAGTAAACTTTCTTTCTTTCTTGAAAAACTTAGAAATAGGAGGCACACCTGATGCTGCATTCACATTGTTGTTGATGATGTTTTCATTGAATTTAATGGTCTCTCTATTCGGTTTAAACTTTCCAAATGGTTGTTGACTACTATCACCCTTATCACTCGGAGCCATGGGATTTGCTTGTTCCATTTGACTCACGGTCAGTTGACAATTGTGAAGAGTTGCACACAACTGGTGGAAAGAAGTAAACTCAGAAAACATAAGTTTTTCTCGAATATCTTTTTGTAGATTAGAAATAAAGATTCTTTGAATATCATTGTCAGGCACTGGAAAAGAGATTTGAGCATACAAATGCTTATATCTACCAATGAAATCAGTCACTTTTTCTTTAACACCTTGTTTACAATGCATTAAATCAATGAAAGTAACTTTAGGACTTATATTGTTTTGAAATTGTTGAATAAAAGCATTTGCAAGTTGTTTGAAAGAAGTAATAGAATAAGAAGGAAATGAGCAATACCATTGTAGGGATTTATCTCTTAATGTCCTAGTAAAAAGTTTTGCAAGCAACCTTTGGTCATAAGCAAAATCGGTACATATTGTTTGAAAAGTCTTAACATGTGTTAGAGGGTCACCTTTACCATTGTAAAGCTCCAAATGCTGGATTTCAACATGTTTAGGAGGAATAGCTCAAACAATGTCAAGAGAAAGTGGGCTCGCAACATCAAATGTGGGCACACTAAACTTAGATTGATTCATAGAGGCAATTTGTTGCTGTAAAGAAGAGAGTTTGTGCAAGATTGTTAATGGTCGCTTCAGTTGAAGAATTCATATTAGATGTGTTAGATTGTGATGGAGGTATTATGTTATTGAAAGAAGGTATTGATTGAGAGTAAGGTGGCAGGACACTATGATAGTTAGGCATAGGAGATGAGTGGAAAGGAGGAACACTACAAGGAGGAATGGAATGGTTGAATAAATTGCCCCCTTGTGTCATGTTCATTTGTGGAGATGTAATAGGAACATTTATTGAAGGAATGAATGAAGAAGTCGGATTAAATGAAGGTAGAGGGTTGATTGAAGAAGAAGGATTGCCCCCATGACTAGTGATCATAGGGGGAATGTCTTGTATAGAAGTAGTCATTATGTTTGATGTAAAGGTAGGTATGCTAGCAATAGAAGTTGTCAACAGAATAGAATGATTGACTTGAGTGGGAGGTTGTGTATAACCTAAAGTTTCAGCACAACTCTTCATAGGCATCACATTCAAATCCACAATGTGTGCAATACCATGCAAAATATCAATTCCATTCTTATCACTTTGAACCATACATTTTAGACCCTCAATTAATGAAAGAGCTTGACTATCGGGATACTCTTGAGACATCCATTGTCGAAAATCATCAAATTGGTATTCCAATTTTGAAAGTTGTTCTACAGAAACCTCATGGAGAGCTTCTTCATCATTAAGAGGATTAGAGGAATTACCCGTGTCCTTGTTAAAAAGGCCATTCAAATTAGGTTCCATCTCCTCAGTAATTAAACCTTGGAAAGACTTAATTCTACGGCTTCGTCTAACGGGAATAGTATAAGTAGGGCTTATTGTTGTAAAACTCATGCACTAGAGAGGGAGAAAATTTTAAATTTAGAGGTAGCAAATTTCAGTAAAATCAGCCAATCTCCTAGATTTATGCTGTTAAATGCAATCATGACAATCTCCTGAAATTTCAGAAAAAATGTCAAGGACCGTGGTGCTCGGCGTGCACACGGTCCTCACAACTTTTTTCAAAATTTTCAGGGATGAAAGTTATGATGATTTTAAAGCTAATCTGAAAAAATTGAGTGATTTTATGATCTGTAGATAGGCCAAATTAAAGCTGCAATCTCAAAATTGAACCCTACCCAGATTGTTGAAAAATGCAAAATTTGAATTTTGAAAAAAGAGATGGAAACTGAAATTTTGAATTTTATGATTTTAGAGGGAATACCAAAAGCAATGCAAGTTTTGAATTTTAAAAGTTGACTCAATTTCACACAAAATTCAATTTTGAAAGTGGAAATCAAAGTTGGTGTAATTAAACACTTAATTTCAAAAGTCACAAAATGCAAAAATTTGAATAAAGCACTGAAATTTTGAATGAATGCCAACACACTTTTCAGATTTAGGATAGTAGGAAGCACAATTTTGACATGAATTTCAGTTTCAACAATTTTTGAATGATTAGAAGCCTTAATCCAAGCAATCACTAGACCAACTTTGACTTTAATTTTGAAAGTGTTAGAATTGATAAAATCAGCCAAAATTCTGGATTTTAGCAGAAAAATACAGTAAGATCTAACTCCCGAAATTTCAGAAAAAATGTCAGGGACGATGGCACTCGGAGTGCACATGGTCCTCGAAACTTTTTTCCAAGTTTTTAGGGATGAAAGATATTATGATTTTGTTGTGGAATCCAAAGTTACAGTTTATTTGGAGATGTTTTGATCAGTGAAATCATCAGTCAAAGGCTGAATCAAGAGGGTTTTAAAAATTAGGGTTTTGACACTTAACCACTTAATTTTCAGAATTAAAGCACAAATATGAATTGACAATTTGTAATAGAAGGGTAGATCTGAAACAAGCATTAACAATTAAACATTTCACAAGCTCAATTACTAAAAAGAAAATTTAGGGTTTTTTATGCAATTAACCTCTAAACTTTGCAAAAGATCAAACATGAAAATGTAATCAAGGAAGCCAATTTTTCAGATCTAACCATGAATAATCAGAAAGGATGTTCACGTCAGGTTCACCAAAATGTAAAGTAGAAAATCGCAAGCGAACCCTAAGTGTTCCCCCCACCACTCCAAGGAGAGAGAAAGGGGGTCATTAGGGTTGACGGTTTTCACTTAGGGGAGACTTTACATTCAAAAGAGGGGTTGAAACCCACAAGATCCAATCCCACACAATGCAAGATTGGATTCTAAATGAGTTTCAAGGGTTAAGACAGCAAGGCTACCCTCTTTTGTAAAGAATGTAGATAGAAGGATTGACCTAGGAATGCATGTAGAGTGAGAAAGATTCACTTATAAACAGAGATAGGAATATGGGATGAAGCTGCGGACCTGGAATTAGTAGTAAAATGTCGAGACAGCGCTGTCCTACAAATTTGAGCAAAATTTGATAGGACGATGGCGCCTGGCGTGCACACGGTCCTCCAAAAAATCCGTGAAATGAAGGGGGATCTATTCGTCTCTGTGCGAGGATTCCAGATCTTCAATTTCAGTCACGTACCTGCAACCTACACATAGAAAAGTGAAGATGATTGGGGGGTTAGGGATTAGGGGTTTTCCCTTAGGTCAAACCCTAGTTTTGGAATTAACCAAGAAATGAGAATGCTGTAAATGTAAATGATTGTAATGTAAAACAAGTACTAGTACCTTGTTGTAAGAATGTTTGTATTCTTACATGCGAAGGTGTAAATGTTGTTGTATGTTGTATGTTGTATGTGATCTCCTCTTCAATGGTTGAATCCTTGTCTTGAATGCAACACTTAGCCTTGAATGGAGACTTAGAATGATCAATTGCTTGAAGGAATGCTTGAATGCTTGAATGCTTGAATGTTTGAATATCGCTTCCGCCCTTTTTTTCCATCTTCCCAAAATGGGAGAGGAAATGTAGTTTATATACTTGTCAATTAGGGTTAAAAGACTGATTTTTCTGACCTTAGGCCGACCAGGAAACATTATTTTCCAATTTGCAAACATAAAGACCTGAGACCCAAAAGAGACTAGGCCCAAAAATAGGGCCAGGGACCAAGGCGTTGGGCACCATGGTCCTGGGGGACCAGGGCGCTGGGTGCCCTAGTCCTGAAGGACCAGGGCACTGAGCACCATGGTCCCACCTCCAGGGACAGCAGGGTGCAAGGAGGATCAGGCCAGGGTGCTGAAAAATGCAGTTTTTGATGTCATGAACAAGTTTCGGGGTCTCCATTCAGGTTTAGTATTGCGTCGCCATCGTGAAGACCCAAATGCAGTCGAAATTGCAAGTGTCGCAAGTTTAGGATGCTACACAAGTATTTCAAGGGATCAATTTTTGCAACCAGCAATGTCTGGTGATTTAACATATAGTGTCAGAGTTTCTATTTTGCAAAGACCACTGCTAAGCATGCCTATTCAATAGTTGAATAATTTAGCTCATAGCCTACTAGTGTCTAGCTAATATAATAAATAGCTTTCTCTTTGTTGTTCTCATCCTGTTGGGCCAAGAGAACTCCTAGTGTCATTTCAGTTGCAGAAATATACAATATAAATGGCTTTCCTTCTATAGGAGGCATTAGAATAGGCGGCGACAACAAATAGTCCTTGAGAGCTTGAAATGCTGATTGACATTGCTTAGTCCATTTAAAAGTGACTCCTTTATGCAATTGATGTTGGAATGGATGACATTTGTCAGCCAATTGAGCTATAAACCAGTGGATTGACTGGAGCTTTCCTTGCAGACTTCTTAGTTGATGGAGATTAGAAGGAGGAGGCATATCCATTATTGCTTTAACCTTGGTAGGGTCGACTTCGATGCCTCTATGAGAAACAATGTACCCTAGTAATTTGCCGGCTATGACACCAAAGACACACTTCTTTGGATTGAGTCTGAGCTTGTAGGTCGCCATTCGGTCAAAGATTGGGCCCAGGATGGCTAGATGACTATCTCTTGTGACAGATTTGCATAATAAGTCATCAACATAATCCTCCATCAAAGTATGCATGAAATCATGGAAAATTGTCGTCATAGCTCTTTGATATGTTGCTCCTGCATTTTTAAGACCAAAGGGCATCACATTCCAATAGTAGGTACCTCAAGCACAGGTGAATGTTGTCTTATGTTGATCTTCAGGAGCAATGCGAATTTGGTTATAGCCGAGGAAACCATCCATCAATGAGAGCATCTCATATGCAGCAGTCATGTCAACTATGATGTCCATGTTTGGCAGTAGAAAGTCATCTTTAGGGCATGCTTTATTGAGATCCCTAAAATCTATATAGAATCTGATGCCCCCAGTTACCTTGCTAACTGGTACTAAATTTGAAATCCAGTCTGCATAATCAATGGGTCTAATAAAGCCCACATCTAGTAATTTTTTCAGTTCCACCTTGACCAAAAGAGCCACCTGGGGATGCATCTTTTTGAGTTTCTGTTTGACAGGCTTGGCATCTACTTTTAATGGCAATTGATGAAGGACTAATTCTAGATCAAGGCTAGGCATATCTGCATAGGACCATGCAAAGCTGATCTTCTTCTCAAGAAAGAAATTGACAAAATCTATCTTTTCCTATTTTGATAAAGAAGCAGCGAAATGAATGACTTTAGGGTTGTCAGGTGTACCCAAATTAATTTCTTCGGTGATTTCCACAAGCAATGTTGATTTATCTTGACTTGATAGGGGTATGTCCACTCTTCCACCTTTGGGTGCCTCAGAGAGGTTTTCACCCGTAGGTACGTCTTTTATTTTTACTTTTGCATGATTAGAAAGTGCCTTTCGATTTTCACTCAAAGACCTATTCTTTTGATTTTTTACTTTTTCTTTTCTTTTTTCATTTTGATGACTGGAAGATGGAGTTGACTCCCCAAAATATGCTGTGGAATCCAGATCAATAGCAAATCCTACCTTATGATCACCTTGTGGTATGCCTTCCTGTAGTCCAAGGAATTTTGCAATTGCTTCGTCATTTTGAAAACAATCCAATGTGAGTGGTTCTTGTTGGTCATGTTGGATAAGGTGGGGATAGACAAGGGGCATGTCATCATCGGTTTTTAGGAGAGAGAAGACTGAGATGGTAAAGATGTAAACATTAGTGGTATCATTGTCTGAACTGCTCGTATCTGATTCAGAGCTTGGGTCCCAGAATGACTCTATCCAAGCATTAAGACATGTTTTGGGAAGGGGAGTTATTTCATGTTTGTCTTCCATAGGCAAATCATCAGGGTCAAGGAAAAAATTGTCAAGGGCATAGGAGCTAGAAGAAAAATAACTCCACTCCCATTCATTAGAATCAGTTTCAGGTTAGGTATCCTCAGGTGTTATTTCATCATCAGAGTCACGCCCTTTTCCACACGTGGTCACTTTGGTAGATGAGGATCCAATTCGCAATGGTACAAAACCTAACCCTAAAGTTGGAGGTCGCATCTTGGGTATAACAAGTTCTAGCCTTCCCTTCTTGTCTGGGCCTAAGCCACTGCAGCCATCATATCCTTTCTTCTGCAGCATAGTAAATCCTTTTCCATATCGTTCCACCAGCAACCTGATAGGTGGGGTCTCAGTTGGATCCTTATAAAGCCAATCTATGACATCATCATCTAAAGTTTCTTTGTCAAGTTCACCCCATCTTGTAAATGTAGTGGGGGGCTGATATTGAATAACTACCTTAGGTTCCTTTTGCAACAAATGTGGTTTGCCATATGATTTTGGAGATATTGGTAAATTCTCGATGAGGAATGTTTGATCCATTGAATATTCTCCGCATCCTTGGTCCTGTATCTTCAATTTTCCTTTGACAGCATCTAACAATTCATTAGGATCCACATAACTATGTGAGTGGCCCTCTCTATTGACTGGGACTTGCTACTGAGGGGAATCCTTTAGAGAAGCACAAAATTGAAATGGATTAGGATCTCTTGGAATTGTTATCTTAGTTCCATTGTAAGGATATTTTAAACATTGATGATAGGTGGATGGAACTACTTTCATTGCGTGGATCCATGGACGGCCAAGAATCATATTGTAAGGGAGATCAAGGTCTAAGACCTACAAGAAAGTGTTTTCTATCACTAGACTGACTCTGATAGGTAATGTGATTATCCCTTTAGATGGGCGCTCAACATCATCATATGCTTTAATTTTTATTCTTCTGGAAGCATCAATGTCATTTTCTGTATAACCAAGGCCAATGACCACTCTCAAGGTACAAATATTAAGACCCGCTCTGCCATCTATCAAGACTCATCAGATTTTGCAATTATGGATAAAGACTTCAAGATGTAAAGGATCATTATGAGGGAGCTTATCAGGTGAAATATCATTATCAAAAAATGCAACATTTTCGGAAACACCTAGATGTCCAATTCGGGCTTGAAACTGGTCAACATCAATGTCTGTCAGGACAATGGACTCAATTAAAGCTTTATCTAGAACTACGCGATGCATGAGGGACATTCTCAACAACTCAAGGATTGATATTTGTGTAGGTGTCTTTCCTAGATGATCTAGGAGATTATACTGACTTGCAGGAGTTGGTTTGGGAGGAACTGCAGGAGCTCCTTTCAGGACTATTTTGGATCGATGAGTGGTGACTGTGCAAGAAGGATCTTGTCCCTTTATTCTTAGGGTGGCAACATACTCATTTCATGCTCGAAAATAGTTGATAACATTGTTATAACCAGTATTCGCATAATTTGCTATTTGGGTAGAGTTTGAAGAAGATGCTTTACCCTTGTCATGATCAAGCAAATGAGTTTTGAAAATTGTATGATTAGTGTTAGAGGTAGTGTTGGGCGGATCTACCTCAATTACTCCTTTCTCTAACAAGTCTTGAATCATATGTTTTAATTGAAAACATGATGCAGTTTTATGTCCTTTTGACTGATGGTACTCACAATATGCATTATCATTCCACCAATGCGGCTTTACCACTGGTTCTACCTTGACATCTAGTAACTTGATAAATTTTGCTTGTATTAATTGTTTCATTACTGACTCAATAGGCTCTCCCAATGGCGTAAACTGTCGAGGAGGTCCATCCCTTGATCGGAAAGGTTTGCATTGCTGGTTTTGTTGCTGACCTTGTTGTTGATTATATTATTGAGTATGTTGTTGGTATTGTGGCTGCTGAGTAACATTGCTCATTGGTGTTTGATTTTGTTCCATAGTTGACATATTAGGAACACTCAATTTCTTGATTTTGAACGGGGGTTGATTTGCATTCACCATTCTTGCATCAAAAACTCCATCATTAGTGACATTCTTGTTTTTGTACCAAAATCTATTTTGGTCCCCTGAATTGTTTGTGTTGTCACTGTCTTTATTGAGCTTAATGATTCCCTTGGCTACAAGAGTAGTTTCAATATTCATCCCTTTCTTAATGAGTTTCTCAATAGTACTGGGACTTTTCAATTTGAGTTCATACATCATTTCTGGGACCAAATTTTGGATAAACAAATTCACTTGTTGTTCTTCAGGTATATCTAGGGAAGAATGACTATACAAGCTTCACCATCATTGCAAGAAAGTCACTAATGGTTCACCTTGCTTTTTCTTGGTGTTGCATAAATCTGACATGGTGACATCACTATCGATGTTGAATGCAAAGTGAGATATAAACTTTTGAGCCAGTTCCGACCAAGTCTTTATGTTTCCTAGCAGATGCGAATACCAATCCATGGCTTGTCCTGTGAGACTTCGTGCAAATAAGCACATTAAATATGTTTACTCATAACTCACTTTAGTACATGCCGCGAAAAATGCTCGAATGTGATCTTTTGGATTGCCATTTCCTTTATATTTCTCAAAATTAGGTGCCTCAAAATGCTTAGGGAAGGGAGGCATGTATAAGCTCTTGTCAAAGGGATTAGGACATAAATCTTGATCTATGTACAACTTCTTTGTTCCTTTGGTTTCTAATGCATCGACTTGTCATTGCAACTTCTCAAGCCGTTGCACAATTGTATCAGATTTTGGAGGTCCATCATTAATCCTGGTGGGTACTCTTTGTTGATACATCGTGTTTCTGATTGGTTGTTGATGCTCTGAAATTACCGTCTTTGGTGTCTCTGGCATATAATGTT
The DNA here is from genome assembly GCF_030272615.1 of Cryptomeria japonica. Lineage (NCBI taxonomy): Eukaryota > Viridiplantae > Streptophyta > Pinopsida > Cupressales > Cupressaceae > Cryptomeria > Cryptomeria japonica. Next base: position 849,664,783 of record NC_081414.1, read on the forward strand.
CTTGGTACACCTCTTGTTGTTGTGGTTGTGCCATGCCTTGATATTGACCTTGTTGCTATGCTTCTTGTGGTTGAATTATCGTTTGTAGTCTAGGTTGATATTGCAATTGAGGGTGTTGCTGATATTGCACGAGCGCCAATTGCGGTTGTGAAGTATGATAGCTTGTTTGTCTTGGCACATATTGAGGCACATTTTGTTGCTGATGTTGACGAATCAGAACTTGCTGACTTTATGCCAATTGTTGTTGTCGCGGTGTAAATCCCATCATTTGCAAAAAAGTTTGTTTGGGTGGTTTTTGTTGTTTCTCCTTAAGATGGGGTATGGCACTTGCATTAACTTGCTGTGTTGTTTGTCCAATCCATTATGGTGGTTGCAGGTTTGCATTAACTTGTAATGGTGCAGAAGGCACTGCAACTTGTTGTCGAATGTGATATTGTTGTTGTTGAGCATTGTTTGTTTGCACATTCGATTGTACCTTTTGTGTATTACTCAATTGTTGCAACATTTGCTGTTGGTGCAAACCACTATCTATAGCTCTTTGTGTCACCATTATCAAAGGATCTGTCACAATAGTGTTTGGCAAATATATTGAGCTTAACGGGACATAGGAACTTTGTTGCATTGCAGAATTGTTTTGGACATTGGTGAGATCAGGCATTCTAGTCGTGAAGCTTTCTTGCATCTTAGATTTTGATCCAAGTTTATGCATGTGAGGAACCACTTCTTGTTGAGGGACAACTATCAATATTTGCATGGTCTTCATTTGATCTTGTGTGATAGGTGTTGTGTTAAATAATGGATAATTTATTGTCTCAAATGGTGACTTTTAAGGAATAGTCACTATCAATGCCTTTGAAGCACATTTACTCATCAAGGTAGGTTGAGTTTCTTCTTGCACATTTTCTTCATTTGGGTGTGGAGAGAAACTTAACAGCTCACCACCTTGTTGATTTTGCACATTGATTAGCTCACTTGAGGAGGTCACATTACTCATCATGTCAAGATATTTTTGTGGGAACATCTTAAAGACCTTGTTCAAGAATTTATCCATCTTTTTTGTCAACTTTGGATCTTGAAGGAACATATCAACATCATCAGAAGCATCAGAATCTGATGATGAATCTAGTAAAATGTTTTGATTTGTTTCTTGTTGAATGCCTTGATTTGAACCAAATCCTTGTGAAAGAGTTTGTTCCTCATGTAATGTTTGAATTTCATGTTGCAGGTTTGATTGATTCCAATTGAAAGGTGCATTTCCTCTTGGTGTTGGTGGAACACTCCCATGTCCTAGTTTTATGGGTACAAATACTGGTTCATATAATGGAGGTGGTCCAAGTTGAACCATTCCATATGGTGGTAATGATATGTTTGATGAACCTTCAATTTGTACTGTTTGACTAGTTTGAAACTATGAATTTGATATATTTTCAATGGGTTGATACGTTGGTTCACCCATTTTCTTAGATTTTGACCTTGTCTCAATAGGCATGTCACTATGAAAATACAATATTTTTGGAATTTTTCAAGGATAATATATGATATGCAACTACATGCAAACTAAATAGATGAAAATACAATCTATGGCAAGAATGCAACCTATGTTTTTGTTGTTTTTTTGAGATTTTGACAAACTTTTGAAATGCAAATCTAAAAAGAGACCCTTAGGAAATTGAAATGATGTCTAGACCTCAAAGGACAAAAGGACCAAGTGACAAAAGGACAAAATGACAATGTCTCCCCTATATGCTTGGATACTAAGCTAGGTTTGATGAAATGACAAAAGACAAAAGTTTGAGAAGGTCTAGACTTCTTAACAATGACTTAGGGTTTATTCAAAGATTTGGATTACTCAAGTATGACAAAACCTAGTTCTGACACTATATGAAAAGGGACAATTTCTATGCAAATGACCCTAATATGATATGATAATGACCTAAGCTTAATGAAGGGACGTAGGGTATGCAAATGCAAATGTATGACAATGTCAACCTAAGTTTTAATTATGAAATGGTATTACTCTAATGCAAGAGAACACATGCAAATGGATGACCCTTATTGATATGCAAAAGGGCGTATGACTTAGGTGAAAACCTAACCTTAGTAGTTGACAATGAACTTACAAAATGCAAACCTAGGATGAACCTAAATCTAAGTGACATGAATATTGAGACAATATTTTGAGGAATATTTGACAACCATGTTTGAAGATGTTTTGAACTTTGTTGGATGAAATGTTCTTATGTTTAACCTTGTTTTGAATCAATTTGTCTTGTTTTTGAAATGAGACACAATTCAACTTTTGACAAGCAAAGAAGACAAGATATTTTAACTTAGACTCAAGACAATCATGCTCATTCACACATTTCTTATGGTAGGCAAGGACATTAGGTACTTGAGAGGTAGACTCGTTATGGGATTCAAGGAGAATACATAGATGCTTGACCCCATGAGCTCCCCTCCATGACACTCACTTCTCAGGGCAACCAAGCATCAGTCCCCATGGAAATCTCCCCATGGCGAACTTAGTATCTCTTCCAAGTATCCAAACTTGTCCTTCTCAAGCAACTAGAAGGGTTTTTGGCCTCTAAATACAAGGTGTTTAGTAAGGATTTCTATTAAGTGTTACTCCTTGGTGTCATGCAAGCGTGATTGAGACATTAAGCCCACCAAGATACCAAACAAATGTAGTCACGCAAGCATGATTTAGACCATGAGGTCCTACTTAGATGTTGATATGAGAAAGAGTTCAAGGGTCATCACTTCCCAAGTAACTACAATTCCCACATAACCCTTCCTTCAAAGCTTTCACCCATCAGGTATTTATTTATAGTGATTTAGAATGCCAAGGTATTCTAGCTATACTCACTTTGGGTCATTCCCTTCTCATGATTATCACTTTCTTGCAAAAGAAAGCAAATGGTCAGGAAGGCAGGCCCTCTAAAGGTGACAAACAATCTGAAACAAGAGAATGGTATCAAAGATTTGGATTTCTGATCACCCTAAGAAGGATGAGAGCATACTCTCCTACTCCAATGTCAAACTCAATAATCAAAGCAAACACATATCATTCCATCCTATTTAGAAATCATACTAGGTGCCTAAATATTAATTACAAACACAAAGTTTAGTTGTAGTCCAAGGCAACCTACAAAACCACCAAGTTAGAAGTTTGATATGTTTGATCTTTGACTAGCGAACCTTCATAAAATTCATTAGTAGTTTCATCTTTTTCTTTGCCATGCGTAATGCCAAGGTGCTGTACAAAGAATTAGTACCAAAAAACCAAAAAGCAGAAACAGAATGCAAAACAAAACAATTTACAAGTAAGAAACACTACTTTTTACCTCTATTTCTGGCCTTACATAGGTGCAAAATGTCTCACACAGGCGCAGAATGATGCAACACAGGCACATATCCCTTTGACACAGGTGCATAAGTTCTTGACATGCGCACAGAATGCTTGACACAGGCGCAGAACTCTCCTACACAAGTTCAGAAGTTCTCAGAAAGCCCTGCATTACCCTGTTTCTTGGGTTTTTGACTGGCAAATCATCTCAAAAGCACTCAAAAGCATGGTTAGGGGGTTAGTTCATGTCGGGTTCACCATTTAATGTAGCTAGGAAATCAAAAATCATCAAAGCAATATAATCATTTGCCTAGTTCAATCACAAAAACTCAATTGCAATGACCAATCCTAATTACATTCAATGAAAACATGAAGACAAGACATTCAAAATGAAATCTAAGCAAACCAAATGCAGATGTCTCCTTCATGTGGCTCCATTGTCCTTCTTTCTTCTTCAAATAACTTTTGTTTGTGGATCTCACCTACTTAGTGCATAAGCATGATGTGAAAGCAAGTAGACAAGATGATAGTGCAAGAATACTCGAAGCATGATTGATTCGACCAGGGATAAGGGACCTTGATTGAAGAAATTCATCCAATTTATAGACAAATTGGAGAAAAGATCAAATTAGCATGAAGAGATTCGAATGGAAATTGCAAATAAAAAATGACAAACATGACAAATTATGACAAATTGACACTTTCTATGCAAGATTGATTGATTGATAATTATGACAAAATTATGACAAATTTCTATGTCAAAATTGATTGATTGTCAATTATGACAAATTATGACAACCTAAAATGTCATTCCCATGAAATTAGGAAAAAAATAGGAGAGAATTGAAAAATAGATGAAATAGAAATTAGGAAATTAGGAATTAGAAATTGGGAATTAGAAATTGATGAAAATTAGGAAATTAGGAATTAGGAAAATTAGAAAATGAGGAAATTAGGAATTAAGTGAATTAATTAGGTAAATCAATTAATAATTTGTCATTTATTAATTAATTCACAAAAAGAGGAATAAATAGTTAGCCAATTAAATAAACATTTAATTGTGATGGGAAGACTTAGGATAAATAAATAATTTATTTAACCTAGAGGGAGAAATGACAAACAAGGTTAAATGAATAAATCATAAAACCCTAGAAGATGAATTAGAAATGTAAGAATGACAATTAGGTCTTGACAAAGGATAATTGATATCGATTCGATTTGATCATGATTCTGACTAACAAAGGACCAATACTGACGAATGATTTGATTGATAAATGTGCCAATTGACTAGGAACAATGACTAATTGATTCAAATTGACATGATTGAGAAGATGACGACGATTGATGACAAATTGATCACAAAATGACAAAGTTGACAAGAGGACAAGGATCGATGACAAAAGAGATTGCAAGATGACAAGATTGAAAATGACCATGATTGATGACAAATCGATCACAAGATGACAAGATTGAAAATGAGAATGCATGATGACAAGATTGAAAATGACAACGATCGATGACAAATTGATCGCATGATGACAAGATTTATAAGAGGACAAAACCCTAATTAGGATTGACGATGTCCAAAAATGATGACAAATGAGCACACAAATTGATGCGACCAGATAGGATTGACCAAAATCATGACTAAAGATTGTTGTCGACAAGACCAAATTCGAGAGCAAGATAAATGAAGAATGCAGAAGGACTCAATGCTCACAAATGATGAAAACCAAGTGCGTGACATAGGAAAAATGTTAATGCGACGCAAACACCCTAAAATAAGGCAATGCACAAATGTTAAAGTATGACTCTGCAAGCATTGACCATTTTTAGACATCTATAGAATCCATCAGATCTTTGTGTTTCCATTGTGTTTACTCTTGTTGACTGATCTAAATTGATCTCTTTGAGGTCCCTCCTCACCAATGACTATTTGAAGGGGTCATAGGACACCATATGACCCTTTAGGATACCATACAACACCTAATGACACCTAAGGGGTCATATGATGTCATTAGGGGTTATATGGTGTCCTAAGGAGTTATAGGATACCACAAGACCTCTTAGGACACCATATGACCCCTAAAGACAACACATGATGTGCTAAGGGGTCAGGTGGTGTCCTAAGGGGCCATAGGACACCATATGACCCACTAGGACACACCTTGAGCCCTAACAACACCTAAGGGGTCATATGGTGTCATTATGAGTCACATGGTGATCAAAGGGGTCATGGGACACCATATGATAGCTTGGCACACCACATGACAACTAACGACACCATATGGTGTCCTAAGAGATCGTATGGTATCCTAAGGGATCATAGGACATCATATAACCCCTTAGGACACCATATGACCCCTAACAACACTATATGGTGTGCTAAGGGCTCATATGGTGTCCTAATGGCTCATAGGAAAGCATATTGTGTCCTAAGGGTTCATAGGACACCATATGACCCCTTCAGATACCATACAACCCCTGATAACACCTAAGGGGTCAAATGGTGTCCTAAGGGGTCATAGTACACCACATGACCTCTTAGGACACTATACAACCCCTAAGAAGAATATATGGTGTCCTAAGGGGTTATAAGAAACCATATGACCTGTTGGGGCACAATATGACCCCTAACATCACCTAATGGGTCATATGGTGTCATTAGAAGTCATATGTTGTCCTAAGGAGTCATCAGACACCATATGACCCTTTAAGACACCATGCGACCCCTAATAACACCATATCATGTCCTAAGGGGTCGTAGGAGACCATATGACCCTTTAGGAGACCATACAACCCCTAACGACACCTAAGGGTTCATATGGTGTTGTTAGGGGTCTTATGGTATCTTAAAAGGTCATAGGACACGACATGTCCTCTTAGGATACCATACGACCCCTAACAACAACATATGGCATCTTAAGGGGTCATAGGATGCCATATGACCCATTAGGACACATCATGACCCCTATCAGTACCTAAGTGGTCATATGGTGTCCTTATGGGTCAAATGGTGTTATAAGAGGTCATAGGACACCATATGACTCCTTAGCACACCATAGGACCCATAATGACACCATATAGTGTCCTAAGGACACACATCATGTCCTAAGGGGTCATAGGACACCATATGATCCCTTAGGACACCATACGACCCCTAACGACACCTAAAGGGTCATTTGGTGTCATTAGGGGTCGTATGGTATGTTAAAGTGTCATAGGAGACCACATGATCTCTTAGGACACAATATGACCCCTAACCACAACATATCATGTGCTAAGGGGTCATGTGGTGTCCTAAGGGCTCATAGGACACCATATGACACGTTAGGACACAACATGACCCCTAAAGAGACCTAAGGGGTTATATGGTGGTTTTATGGGTCATATGGTGTCATAGAACACTATGTGACCCCTTATCATACCATAAAACCCCTAAAGACAACATATGGTGTCGTAAGGGCTCATAGGACACCATATGACCCCTTACAAAACCATACAACCCCCAATGACACCATATCATGTGCTAAGGGCTCATATGGTGTCCTAAGGGCTCATAGGAAACCATATTATGTATTAAGGGGTCATATGGTGTCGTAAAGGGTCATATTGTATCCTAAAGGGTCATAGGATACCACATGAGCCCTTAGGACACTATACGACCCCTAACGATAGCTAAGGGGTCATATGGTGTCCTAACGGCTCATAGGACACCACATGACCTGATAGGACACCATATGACCTGTTAGGACACCATATGACCCCCAATGATAATATATGGTGTCCTAAATGGTCATCTAGTTTCCTAAGGGGTCATAGGAAATCATATGACCCGTTGGGACACAATATGCCTGATAACGACACCTAAGTGGTTATATGGTGTCGTTAGGGGTCATATGGTGTCATAAGGGATCATCAGACAACATAGGACCCCTTAAGACACCATACAACCCCTAATGACACCATATGGTGTCCAAAGGGCTCATATGGTGTCCTAAGGGGTCATAGGACACCATATGACCTATTAGGACACCATATGACCTATTAGGACACCATACGATCCCTAATGACATCTAAGGGGTCATATGGTATTGTTAGGGCTCGTATGGTATCCTAAGGGGTCATATAACACCACATGACCTCTTAGGACACCATATGACCCCTAACAACAAGATATGGTGTCCTAAGGGGTCATGTGGTGTCCTAAGATGTCATAGGGAACCATATGACCCATTATGATACAAAATGACCCCTAACAACACCTAAGGGGTAATATGGTGTCATTATGGGTCATATAGTGTCTTGAGGGGTCATAAGACATCATATGGCCCCTTAGCACACCATACGACCCCTAACAACACCATATGGTATCCTAATGGCTAATATGGTGTTCTAAGGGGTCATACGACACCATACGACCGCTAATGACACCTAAGGGATCAAATGGTATCGTTAGCGGTTGTATGGTATCCTCAAGAGTCATACGACACCTAATGACCTTTTAAGACACCATATGACCCCTAACAACAACATATGGTGTGTTAAGGGGTCATGTGGTGTCCTAAGGGGTCATAGGACAGAATATGGCCCGTTAGGACACAACATGACCCCTAAAGACACCTAAGGGTTAATATGGTGTCGTTATGGGTCATATGGTATCCTAAGGGGTCATAAGATACCATATGACCCCTAACGATACTATATTGTGTCTTAATGGGTCATATGATGTCCTAAGGGGTTTTAGGACACCATATGACCTCTTAGAACACCATACAACCCCTAACAATAGTTAAGGGGTCATATAGTGTCCTAAGGGGTCATAGGAAACTACGTGATGTCTTAGGACACCATATGACCCCTAACAATAATATATGGTGTCCTAAGGGGTCATAGGGCCTTTTGGACACAAAATGACCACTAACAACACCAAGGGGTTATATGGTGTCGTTAGGGGCCATATGGTGTCCTAAGGGGTCATTAGACACCATATGACCCCTTAAGATAACAAATGAACACTAATGACCCCATATCATGTCTTAAGTGCTCATATTGTGTCCTAAGGGGTCATAGGACACCATATGACCCCTTAGGACAATTCATATGACCCCTAACGATATCTAAGGGGTAATATGGTGTCGTTAGAGGTTGTATTGTAACCTAAGGGGTTACAAGACATTGCATGACCTCTTAGAACACCATACAACCCCTAAGGGAAACATATGGTGTCCTAAGGGGTCACGTAGTGTCCTAAGGGGTCATAAGATACCATATGACCTGTTAGGACACAACATGATCCCTAACAACACTAATGGGTCATATGGTGTCCTTATGGGTCATATGGTGTCTGAAGGACTCCCATACAACCCCTAACGACACCATATGGTGTGATAAGGGCTCATATGGTGTCCTAAGGGGTCATAGGATATCATATGACCCCTTAGGACACCATACAACCCCTAAAAAAAGCATATGATTTCCTAAGGACTCATATGGTGTCCTAAGTTCTCATAGGAAACCATATTATTTCCTAAGGGTTCATAGGGTGTCCTAATGGGTCATAGAACACCATATGACCCCTTAAGACACTATACGACCCCTAGAAACACCTTGTGGCAATTGATACTCATCGGATTCATTTTGTTGTCATTGATGGCAACAAGATTAGATGGAAGTCATATATCGACAGACACTGGCATTAGAGTGACCCCTTAGCACACCATACGACCCCTAACACCACCATATGGTATCGAAAGGGCTCATATGGTGTCCTAAGGGGTCATAGGACACCATATGACCCCTTAGGATACCATACAACCCTCAATGACACGTAATGGGTTATATGGTGTCGTTAGGGGTCATTTGGTATGACCCCTTAGGACACCTTATGACCCTTAACGACAACATATGGTGTGCTAAGGGGTCATAGGACACCATATGATCTGTTAGGACAAAACATGACTCCAAACGATAACTAAAGTGTCATATGGTGGTGTTATGGGTCATATGGCATCCTGAGGGGTCATATGACACAATATAACTCCCATACGACCCCTAACGACACCATATGGTGTGCTAAGGGCTCATATGGTGTCCTAAGGGGTCATAGGACATCATATGACCCCTTAGGACACCATACAACCCCTAACAAAACCATATGATTTCCTAAGGGCTCATATGGTGTGCTAAGTTCTCATAGGAAACCATATTGTTTCCGAAGGGTTCATATGGTGTCTTAATGGGTCATAGAACACCATATGACCCCTTAGGACACTATACGACCCCTAAAAACACCTTGTTGGCAATTGACACTCATCGGATTCATTTTGTTGTCATTGATGGCAACACGATTAGATGGAAGTCATATATCGACAGACACCGGCATTAGAGTATCCAGGATTATACTAGTACCAACACCGAAGTCAGTGCTTGAAGGAAGCCGACATCAAGGAAGATTTATTTAATAAATGTTTTTGTAATTATTGTCGAGGCCGACATTGAATAACCTTTGTAATGCATTGTAAACCAACATAAGGCATATTGTTTGTAATGGATATATAGGTTAGTTTGCTAGGTCATTTTGAATAGAACATAGGATACAACATAGGAGAATATAGAAGAACCGTATAATTTGAAGTACATGTATGTAGATCATTTGTATGCAAGTATTATATCATGCAATGATCTATAGATAGTTTGGAAAGCATTCTTGTAGGAGAAGAGATACTGGTAGTAGTGTTCAGGATTTATGAACTAGTACAGAGAAAAGCCTAAACCAAAACTCTATTTGGCATAACAGATGCATTTTGCGAGTTCATTTTTATTGTGTCACTTCAATAGAAGCTTGTAGTCAGTGAGACTCTTTAGTGATGAGTAGTATGCTCTAGGCAGTGTGCCTTCTTGCATGTGCAGGCCCCCATTATATGTAATATCCTTTCATATGGCCAGTGAACTAATATTATTGGTCACAAATCCCACTATGGTTTTTCCTCTTTGAGGTTTTCCACATATAAATTATGCATTTTATGGTGTTCATTTATGTGGATGGTTTATTTTCTTCAATTCATATATTTATTTGTTTACCGGTTTATATGTGTATGGTATAAAAGGATAAAATCTTATCTTACCAGCATAACACAAATTCATCCCCCCTCTCAGTGTTTTTGGATACCAACAATTGGTATCAGATCCTAGTACCTTGGAATAATTATAAAGAGCGTGAGGAAGATCCTGAAACTAGAATCTTTGAACATGGCTATGGAAAAGTAACTTGAGATGGCTCTTGATGATTATGATGTTGGAAGGATGAAGAACTTGAAATTGCAAGATAAATTGAATTCTACTAATGAATTCATTGTTATCCAGCAAGAAATGTTATCATTTGCTCAAGCCAAGAGGAAGGAACTTTTGCAAAACCCGGATGATGAGGAGAAGAATGCACTTAAGGAATAATGTCAGAAACTAAGTCAAGCAAACATGCTCATGAAGAATGAAATGCAAGATTTGACTATGAGGCTATCAAAAGATATTGAGTACAGGAAGAAGAAGGAAGATAATCTTGTTATATCTCTAAAGAACAAATTTGATGAATGTGGCAGATTGACTCATGAGAATAATCTATTGAGAAATGACTTGGCACACTCCCAAAACAATGAACAAGAACTTGAAAGACAAATAACTAATCTAAGAGATGATATAACTACTGCAAGTGAGTTTAAAGAAAAATTCAGAATTAGTGCTGCACAGTTTGATGACTTATTGAAAAGACAAAGGTAGATTGATGATTCTAGAGGACTTGGATTTGTACAAGGTGAAAGCTCTGGTACTGCAAATGAAGAGCAAACAACCAGTAAGAAGAGCTCATCATAATAGAGGAAACTGGTAAGACAATCTAATGCTTATAAATTCAATGGTAGATGTTTTGTTTGCAATAAATTTGGGCATATGGCTAAACAATGTAAAAATAAAGAAAATCAAACCTACAATTCTGTTCCCGATCAATGCACAAATTGCAAGAAATATGGTCATAGATCAGAAGATTACAGAATGAATGTTAAATTTCATGCACGTGGAAAGTTTGGACATTTTGCTAGTCACTATAGGTGAAGGAATGACACTGGATATGTCAAAGAAATTCAAAAGAACAATGTTACATGCTATGCATGCAACAAAATAGGTCATGTTGCTAAGTACTGCAGAAGTAAGACTCAACTGGTTAGCAATGATAAAGACAATGAGAAAGGAAAGAAAGAGGTAGACGAAATACAACAAGATCACACCAGAGATGGGTTAGAAAATCTAATGAACCAAGTGGAGATGGATCTACACTAGTAACTCCACTGGTAGAACAGAGCATTCCTGCACTAACAAGAAATTCCACTAGTAACTGAGGCATAGTCCTTAGGGGTTGGAAAATTCATTGCAAATATTGCTTATTCCTCTAGAGGAGATTAGAAGAGATCTCAAGAGTTGATTTCATCATTATTGAAGGTTCACCAGGAATAAAACTATGAAACCGACATCCAGTAGGGTACATCACGAAGCATTTATGACAAAGGAAGATTAGGGTTTTATTCACTGATAAAAAGGGAAATTGAATTCATTTTCACTCACCCTACATTCAAGATTTCAGAGTGAGATTAAGGAAAACTTAAGGTGAATTAAGAGAGAGCAAAGGCATTCTGAAAGGATTTTGAGTAGTTATCTAAGAAGCACTGAATCTTCCACCGACATTCACTTTTAGGTAATTTTTTCAAAATGGCATCTGGATCTTCAGCTCCTACTTTCATTGCAAATCCCACCATTGTTGAAGTCAAGGATAGGTTAAGACTTGTATTAAAGGAGGTTCCCCTAATTGCTAAGAAAGAAGACTCTGTAGGAGCATTTTCTAGGATTCTTGATGGCATGATGTATGTTGAAGATGTGAGGGCATACATTCACTACACCTTGGAGGATATAAGTACAGATTAAATCAAAGCCATGTAGCAATGTATGATACTGGGAGACTCTAGAACAATCAAATTGGAATACAAAGCAATTAAGGATCTAGGGTTAACCGATATTCTGTACATACCAAAATTCAAAGATGAGGTCATCATATACGTTCTGAGTAGGGTTCACAACAAGTTCATCTAGCTAGATCAACCTTACATGATCACCAAAGAGGCTATTCAAGCATTCACCAACTTACCCAAAGCTGGACAAGAACCTGGCAAGAAAATTTCCAACACTGAGGTTGAGAAACTCACTGGTACAACTTCTGATAGCAGATCAATGAGGATCAACACAATCACTAACACTGATGTTAAATTTGCAAGCATGATAATAGGTTATAAGGTAACTCAATCTAATAGATTGAATTTTGTTACTAGTTCTTGCATTCATCCTGCATATCAGATGCTAAGGAATATTGCAAAATATGATTTATGTGAATGGTTGAGGAGTGAATTGATGTTGAACCTTGGAAAGATCAAGGGAGTTAAGTAAGGAACTTTTAGGTACGAAAATTTGATTGTTTGTTTAATGCTTTACTCCCTGAATGAGCTACCAGGTCTAGGGAAGAAGCATTGGGCTCATGACATACCGATAGCTATGCAAATCAAGGAAGCAATCACCAGTCTTGGTACCAACAAAGATGAGAAACTTTTGGGTTATTTCAAAACATTCCAAGAAAACATGAGGCAGAGGGAGAGAATATCAAAGAACATTGTGGAAAAGTACTCCATTGATATCTTTCTATGGTGAAAACTGATGAATCTCTTATGGAAGCAGTTGAACCAAGGACCATATGGGTTATTAAGCTTGGATATGAAGTGGGTGATAGCATTTTTCAACTCTATGCAAAAATGCTTCTTGAATCTCTATTGGATGACAAAACAAAGCATTTTGGCATGACAGAAGAGAAGGCCCTTGAAGTCAAAACCAATTTTAACAAGAAGAGAAGAGACAATAAAATAGAAAAGATGTCTACATTTGTACAGGATTTAATTCATAAGATTGACACTCAACTAGGTTCTGGATCCAAACTGACAACAGAACCGATAGTGGCTAGTACTGGAAAAGTGAAGAAGCCTGAAGCTTACATTTCTACTATCACTTCTGATTCTGACGCTGAGGACAATGAACCTCTAGCTTTCAGAAGGGTACAAAGGAAGAAAGTAGATCAACCACTGGTAGATCAGAAGAAGGTGGAGCCTAGGAGGAGACTTGTTAGAAAGAAAACTAAACCTACTATACCACCACCTCTAGTAAGGAAGCCTATACAAAATAGAAAACCAGTTACATATACTCTAGCAATCACAAGCAAAAAGAAGAAGAGTGATGAAACTGAGTCTGCTAAGACTAAAAAGACATGTGTTGAATTAATTGATGAAATTACAAAGGATGGAATGTTGAAAAATGTATATAAGTATTATGAGGATTTAGAAGAAAGTTAGAAAAATGAGATTGAAGAGGCAATTTTGTTATACAAGGATATATATAAGAAAGCCTTAGTAATTTTTTTGAAGGAAATTCTTCTATGTCTATACAATAAATTATATGCTAGAAGACTTGATGCAATCAAGAGGGCTAGAGAAATTAAGGAGGTAGAACTTTTGGAAATGTGTGGTGCTATAAACAATAAGGAAATGAAAAGACGCATAGATGTTGCAAATAGAACAATATTTAGTAGCAAACCCCGACAAATAAGCCTAATGGTGGGCGGAGTTAATGAGGTGATAAATGAGACCAGTAAAGGTTGGACAAAATTTTTCCAAAAGAATCTTGATTTTCTTACATCTCAATAAGAATTTGCAAATGCAACAACTTCCACCATTATAGATAAATCAAAAGGGAAAGTTATTTTGGATAGTTCAAATCCAATTTTGAATAAACCATCAGTAACTATAGATATACAAACACAACTGGCTGGGACACATACCTATAGTTGCTGGATAAGGCTTACCAAGAAATTTTGAAGTTAGTCAAGCTCCGTTAAAACAAACAAGTACTTATTCATTCTTTTGTTCTGAATTCTTTTAATTCTTTCACAAGTCGTTAATATTGATGCCAAAGGAGGAGTATGTATATATATGAAAAATATCAAAAAATATCAGACAAAACATATGGGAAGGACATCAAAATATCAGGAGTGTATTTCTTAGGGGGAGCATGTTTCAGTTGAACCGATAGGGAATCCATTTTTCACATGAGTGTTGCCATCAATGTCAAAGGGGGAGATTGTTGGCAATTGACACTCATCAGATTCATTTTGTTGTCATTGATGGAAACAAGATTATATGGAAGTCATATACCAATAGACACTGACATTAGAGTATCCCAGATTATACTGACACCAGCACCAATATCAATACTTGAAGGTAGCCGACATCAAGGAAGATTTATTTAATAAATCATTTTGTAATTATTATCGAGGCTGACATTGAATAACCTTTGTAATGCATTGTAAGCCGACATAAGGAATATTGTTTGTAATGGCTATGTAGGTCAGTCTGCTAGGTCATTTTGAATAGGACTTAGGATGCGACATAGGAGAATATAATAGAACTGTATAATGTGAAGTACATGTATGTAGATCATTTGTATGCGAGTGTTATATCATGCAATGATCTGTAGATAGCTTGGAAAGCATTCTTGGAGGAGAAAAGATACCGGTATGTTACCTCATCATTCATCCTTCATAATAGGAGTAAATCACCCTATAAAATTTTATTTGAAGTCCTTATCTTTCTTGGAATTCCTTGGTTCAATCCTTAATCCGTTTGTAGATTGTCTTTTAATCCGAAACGCCAAGTTTTAATGGTCAGTTTGAACCCCGTGAACTCATTGAACCTTTTTGAAGAAAGTTCATAATGTTCATTTAGGTTTCGCAGGTTCTTAGGTGTCTAGGAGGTTTTTATACTAACATTCACTCAAAGTGTTTTGTAGTGGTTCTCTTTAATGGTTGTGTTCCGTGATGTGTTATGTCATCTTTCTCCAAACTGTGAACTCTTTGAACCTAGTTCAAATGGTTCGAAAGTGTTCAACATGTTCAACGTGGTTCAAAAGGTCAACAACACCTAATGGAGTTAATCTTTTCAGAAGAGAATTTTCTTGGCGCCATGTATGCCTTGAACTACTTGAGCTCTAGTGAAGTCAGTTCAGATTGTTCATGCATGTTCAAATCAGGTGGGTCCCATGAGCTAAAAGACATGATAGTGCACTTATTGCCAAGTATGACGAAGATTGAACCATATCTTCGGTGATGTCATCTGTTTGAGTTTTCAAGGCAAGTAATCATTTCGGGAACTGGTGGTTACTCCAAAAATGCCGCCATGCATTCAATGCATGCGTGCAATGTCCAATCAAAAAGCTCAGCACATTTAAACTGATGATTGGAATTAATGCACTTAATAAGTATGTATCACTTCTTTTTCTATAAGGTATGAAGGTGTTAATTCTCTAAAAATTTGTTCCTCATTGCTGTGGAATTACTTTTCTTGGATAGAAGTTTTGTTTGCTAGTAGTCACCCGATTGCTCTCAACTATGAAGGTGAGTTTGTTTCCTATCCTCTCTAGTGATTTTTACCTACTTTTCCTCTCTCGTGATAAGATTTGCTAAGAAAATAGGCTTGTTATTTATGAATTATGAAGTCCACATTACACCTCTTCGGGAACATTTTTAGTCTGGCATGTATAGAGCCCATAATTAGTGATACAAGAATTAAAAGGGGAAAATCTTGAAGTTTTAAAGGAAAGGGTGTTCAAGGGAATTGATGTTTCCTTCAGTGTGGAAATTCTGAGTAGTGGTCTCATAGAAGCAGCAACCTTCCCCCCAGCTATCCCTTGCCCAAAACTGGTTAGAGAGTGTATTGCTAGGTATGACCCAATTTCCAAGACCATCAAAAGAGATAATGGTGAAACCCTCCTTGCCATTAACCGTGAAGTTATTTCCTCTATTTTCAAACTACCTAATTATTAGTTCTCAAACTTTTTTCCCACTCAACCAATTACTGAGTTCAACGCAGATAGAACCAAGCACCAGAATAATGTAGTAAAATATTGGTTGAAGGTTCCTCAAAGGGGTGGCTCCAGGTTACCCAAGAATCCTAACAAGAACCATATGGTTTCCCACATTCATGATGTCATCTTACTATTGCACCGAGTCAGAGGCTCGACGGAGGCCTAGAGTTTCAAGGACTGGATTTATTGCTATGTACAACTGGTACTAGAAGGAAAGCAATACCTTGATTGGGCAGAGCTAACTGCCGATTCCATGAGGGAGCAGCTGAGTATGGCCAAAAAGTTCAAGCAAAATTTCTTCATGTCCTCATATCTGATATATTGCTTGGTGTGTGTTAAGGAGATAGTGGGAATACCTAGGCAGCTCACTGAAGGAGAGGTCTCTGTGTTTGATTTTTATCCTATGTTAAAAAAGGATAATGCTTTGCAAGACTTTAGGAGGGTACATAATGCCTTCCTAGGAGATTTGTGTTATGAACTAAAGAAGATGAAAACCAAGAGGATTTCTAAGGATGCATAGGCATTGGTGAAGAGATTTGGTAGTTTCTTTATCTAGTTCCCTCGCTTTTGCTACATAAGAGTAGGCGGTTTTGAGGAAGAGCCTTTCAAGCTTCCTCGTTTTTGTTTAGATTGTTTTGTTTTGGCAGAGGTTTGCAGGCAGTTGGCTATCGTGATTAAGAAGGCTTAACCCAAGGATAAATGGGAGGATCATTTTCCTATTTAGTTGGGTAGTTTATCCTGCAGTTCAATGTTGAATGCTTTAAGCATTAGAGTCGACTTGAAAAACTTCAATTTTCCATTGTATCATGAAAGAAAAGGCTTTGACAATAAAGGTTTCTCACAAAGTCTCGATCTGATGCCATACCTCCCAATTCCACATCTAGAGGACTTCTAGAAAGATTGCGGTGATGAGCTTGAGGTGTTCAAGAGGGCAAACATGAGGATGGTGTCGGAGCAAGTAATTTCACTGCAGGTAAAGCTTGACATAAATGGGCTTGAAGAAGATTATCTGGAGCTTTTTGAACCCGGATACTTAGACCAAGCTAAAACCAAAGTATCCTACATCAATTCGGATGTAGAAGAAGAGGATAACATACAACTAAAAACAAAAAGGGTTTTGGAGAGAACCGTAGAATGGGTCAGCAAGAAGAGAGCAGTGAGATTAGGCATCAAGTCTAACTCCGCAAAAAATAGTGAGGTTACTTTGCATTCACCAAAGCATTTTTCTAATCTTGCTTCTATGCATATTCATGTAGGTAAGGATAAAAAGCCATCTCACATTAGGCACAAGCACAATCCGCCTCTGGACTTCCTTGCTCCTCGACATAATAGGTCATGAAGTGTTGCGTAGAAAAGAATGGATCAGACCAAAGATAAGAGGCAAAGGATAAAATTCTTGATGCTCAGATATTTGAAATTTAAGATCATGGTTACCATAGCCATGACACCACCCCCTAAGGTGATTGGAGGAACAACCAATTCGAGTGCAACTCTTAAGTGGCTAACCACTTTAGTAAGAAAAAAATGGAGTTTCAACCCTATGACCATCCCAATTCAGGACATGGTAGTTAGGTACACAGAGAAATGCCCCAAGCAAAATAAGTTCAAAACAATTGCCCGACTAGATGATGATGAAGGAGCTGGAAAGTGGGTTGCCGAGATCGCCTCTTACAAGCCCAAAGACGAAGATAAGGAAGTCAGTGCAGAGGACTTTGAGATCACCAAGGTGGAGCTTGGGAACATGAGTAGGTATTCGGATAATCATTTCTCCCAGGTATCGGCTAAGAAAATGCTCACCAGGTCAGAAAAGGATGGGTGGGAGAAGAGAGAACTAAAGTGACATATAAACATTCTCACTCAATTCATTGATAGCATCAGGTGCTTCAGAGCACTTCCCATATCCCATGCTATAGAGAACTTTGACCCTACTTCACCAAAGAATAAAAAGCTAATGAGTCAGGTTCAATGAGCACAGATGGGACAAAGAAGCCACAAAGGCAAAAATCAATGCTATGAAGAACCCAAGCCAATCTATAATCCAGGAACTTGCAACTGCCCACAATGCCTAGGAAAGTGGAGGAGAAGATGACGTTGGAAAATGAGCATAACGTGTTGATAATGCTCTATTTATATTTTATGTATTTTTCATGATCTTGCAAATGACTTCGGGACATCTATCCCAAATATACTCTATTGGTTTTCATAATTGATTCAGAGGAGGTTGAGTTTTCAGGGAGACCTCCTCTGTTCTAAAGACTATAAATTAGATTAAGATAGACAAAATAGGGGTTAGATTTTGGTTAGAATTTTGTTAGTTTTTACTTTATTTTCGGGTTTTGGAAGTTGCTGTTTTGTTGAAGGAAGTCATCAGAATTTAAAAATCTGAAATTGGAAAGGATTTATACATGTATTGTTGTGTCTTTTTCGCATAAGATATATATATATATATATATATATATATATATATATATATATATATATATATATATATATATATATATATATATATATATATATATATATATATATATATATATATATATATATATAAATGATCATATTGTTTTTGGGAGAAAGAAACCTTTGAGTTTTGAATCTGTGTGGTGATATATCTTTGCATATATTAATTAAATCAAACAACAGTGATTGCCTTTTCAAATGCAGAATATTATTATTATTCTGAGACTCCTTCCTGTAAAATTTTGAAAGATATGTGCTAGAAAAAAGATTTTGTTTCTCTTATCTATTTTTATGAACTGTTGAACTAGTGTTCTCAACTTTGTTTTGGTCACTTCCATTTCTCATGTTGAAGAATTTTGAAGAATATTTTTTCTCTGAAATATGTGTAAATCATTAGCCTCTCATCTAAGAATGAAGTAGGTAGCCTTATGTGCTTTTACGTTAAAAGCATACCAATTAAATTTAATTAGATTATTCCTTGAATAACTAATGGAGAGAGTTGTACCTATCAAAAATTCAGAGGGAAGTAGTATATGTTACACTTACCCAACTATTTAGTTGAACTTTTGTCTTTTAAAGAAGGTGACAGAGTTTGAAATTAATTATTTTGAAGAAAGGCAAAAATTTGTTCACTAACACGGTAGTAGTGTTCAAGATTTATGAATCAGTATAGAGCAGAGCTTGAACTGAAACTCTATTTGGCATAGCAGATGCATTTTGTGAGTTCATTTTTATTGTGTCACTTCAGCAGAAGCTTGTAGTCAGTGAGATTGTTTAGTGATGAGCAGTATTCTCTAGGCAGTGTGCCTTCTTGCATGTGGAGGCCCCCATTATATGTAATATCCTTTCATATGGCCATTGAACTCATATTGTGGGTCATAAATCCCACCATGGTTTTTCCTCTTTGAGGTTTTCTACATATAACTGATGTGTGTTATCGTGTTAATTTATGTGGATGGTTTATTTTCTTCAAGTCATATGTTTATTTGTTTACCGGTTTATATGTGTATGGTATAAAAGAATAAAATCTTATCTTACCAACAGAACATTGATTCACCCCCCTCTCAGCATTCTTTGATCCCAACAGACCTAAGGGATCATAGGAAACCATAAGATCCGTTGGGAAACAATATGACCCCTAATGACACCTAAGGAGTTATATGATGTTGTTAGGGGTCATATGGTGTTCTAAGGGATCATCAAACACCATTTGACCCCTTAAGACACCATACAACTCGTATGGACAACTAAGGGGTCATATGGTGCTGTTAGGGGTCGTCTGATATAATAAGGGGTCATAGGAAACCACATGACCTCCTAGGACACCATACAATCCCTAATGACAATAGATGGTTTCCTAAGGGGTCATGTGGTGACCTAAGGGGTCATAGGACACCATATAGCCCATTAGGACACCACATGACCCCTAATGACACCTAAGGGATCATATGGTGTCATTATGGGTCATGTGGTGTCCTAAAGGATCATAGGACACCATATGACCCCCTCTCTGTCTTTAAAATATAATCTTATATGATATCTGATTTCTTAAGGATTTTGCATTTTAAATATTATATATCATATATAATAGATTATCTAATATATATTAAATAATATATTATATCTATATATATATTATATAATATATAATATATTAAATATAATTTATTATATATTATATATTATATATAATATATAATATAATATCCTATTAATATTGGATATCCGATTTGCTTGGGTTTTTGCCATGGCAAGATGTATAGACATCCAAGACAACCAAAAAGTCAACATAGATTTTTCACATTTTTAGGAGAGTGGAGAAGGCCATTTTTTTTCATATCGCCTCTTTTTGGAACCCCATGATCTTGCACATACCCATATAGAGAAGGTAGAAGAAATAGAATAAAAATATAAGAACATATTAGGGATGTGTATATGAATATATCGATTTATAAGTATATGTAATATATATCAAATAACAATAATGTATACAAATACTTTTGAGTTATGATATATTATATTGTGTATGTTCTTCTCAATCTTATTAACAACTAATCATTTGTTTAGATTTAATTATTTATTCCCTCCATAAGATTAAGTCTGGGGTATAAAGAGTACAACAGAAGAAAATCAATAGGGCTCTTTCTTATTATAATTCAATTTGATTAGTAATAATCACATTCTATCGTTTACAAAATTACATTATATTATTTACAATACAAAAATACTCTATGAAAAAACATGAGAACCCGTGGTCTATGGACCCTATTGGAAAGAACCGAGAAATAGTTTGGTTCTTTAGCATTTAATCGAAATTTAAAGATAACATGATGGAAATATTCGTTCCATGGAACGAATCCAATTTGGTGAGATTGCTAAGTCAAATATTTTCTGGTTGAGAAAGTGTTGTTAAGCTTTTTGACTTTTGGATTCTTAGTACATTACTTATATGGGATATACGTATATTTATTTTAAAAGGGCAAGCAATAAAAGCTGTAATGATAATAGCATTACCATTACTTTTCTATTTTTTAAATACTCGAGCTTTAATTGAAAGAGACAAATCATCATATAATTTGATGAAGATATTTCCATCTGTACAACATTTTGGGGCTAGAAAGAAAAATTTGTTGCTTGTTCCGCATCTTTTTATGTCTTTGCCAAAAGGCAAAAGGAGATATCAACGTTGCTTGCTCAATCCAAAAGAACATGTTTGGATTTTATTGGGTACGAAGCGTTCACTGGTTTTTGGACAAAATGAACCTCTAAATCAGGTAGAGCTGCAAAAAAGGAATAATTTTTGTAGCATAAGTGCATCTTTTCCTTCCGGCCGCCCCCCGTGCAATGAACTTCTTACAAAAATGATAAAATTGATAAGTTCTTTTAGGGATAAACTTAGAAAATTTCTAACGGAAAGTAGAGATTCTCTTCCAAAATTGATATCTTCTAAAAAATGAAATCATAAGAAAAAATCTTAGAAAATTTCTAACGAAATTGAAAATTTATCTTTCTATTCCGCCATTCTTTTTGAAAATACCCATATGAGTGTAAAAAAGGAAAAAAATAAACTCATCGTACCATTATGGTGTGATAAACAATGGGGAAAGCGAAGAATTCCTTGTCCTAATTTCATTTTTAGAATACCCAGAGGACAAGGTATTTTACTAAATAAAAAGCACATTATTGCTTTTTTGAATGACCCCCGTTCAAAAATGATAAAATATGGGAATATTCTCGAAGGTTATTCAATTGAAAAAAAAAGGAATTCTCTTGAAAATCAATTAGACGGAGGGCCCAGATTAAAAATAAAAAAGACTTATGCTTCTCTTATTTCAGTAGGAACAAATGAGATCATTATCAATATGATTCAAATTAGCTTGCTGAAATACCCTTTTTTCAATATCACAAAAAGGGAAAATATAGCAAGTTCTCCATTTTTGTTTCATAACAAATTAGGTCACACTAATTTGAATGATCAAAGTAAATTACTGAGTAAGGGAACTATTCGTTCATTACCTAATGAGAATAAAAAAGATGAATCTTTTACTATTCTTTCTCCTTCTGATTTTTTGCAAATCGTTTTGTTTCATGATTTAAAATGCTTGAATATAGTAAAAAATTTGGATGCAAATAAAAAAAGAATTGAATTGTCAGGTCTCCTGGGTCATTTACATAGTATTGCTAATCATTTCCCATACTCTGATTTCATGACTTATAAAAAAGTGTTACTAACTGAACGTTCAATTTCTAACAATGACTCGAATAATTTCCAATTAGCTAAATGCTATTTTATGGATGACAAGAGGGAAATTTATCAATTTGATTCATGCAGGAATATTATTTTCAATTTCTTCAATTTGAATTTGTACTTTTGCCTATCCAATTTTTTTGAAAAAGCATTTCTAGTAGTCAGCCTTGGACAATTTTTTTCTGAAAGTATATGGATATCTGAAGATAAACAACTCCAAGGATCTGGTCAAATTGTAGTTGTTCATGAGGAATCTTTTGTCATTAGATTAGCTAAACCCTATTTGGGTACTCGAGGAGCAACTCTTAATAGTTATTATGGGAAAATTCTTTACCAAGGAGATACATTAATAACTCTGTTATACAAAAGATTAAAAACCGATGATATAATTCAAGGTCTTCCTAAATTTGAACAATTGTCAGAAGCCCGCTCAAATACTTCAATAATTGATTCAATTATTAGTTTCTCATTCAAACCTAATGGTGATATTGTTTGTTCATCGATCAAGGATTCAAGATTAGGAATTGATTTAGATTTTTTTTCATTTTCAATCGAATTGATATTAATCTCGTCCGAGATAATCTTATAAATTTTATTATCAAAATTTTTATTGGGATTTCCAAACCAACCCCAATGTTGAGTAGTCCATAATTCAATTGGATCGAACACTCTATTTTTTAAATTGTTTTGTTTGGAAATGGACAAAACATATTCTAATCTTTTTTGAAATATTTTGATCTAAATGGACAATACAAAAGCATTCAAATTCCGATTTTGATTTTCAACGGTTCGAAAAATAGAGCGATTGAACCATTCTTTCAGACATTTTCTACAACTTGATGAATGCTGGGTAATTGTATCTTGCGTTACATTATTCAATTTTATCCAATTTGTTTGAATTGGATCTTTTAAATTGCGACTTAATGTTTTGATTAAATAGATTCTATTTAATATTTTTCGTAATTCAAATTTGAATTCCAAATAGTATTTATTCCATACTTTTTGTAATTCCAAATAGTATTTATTCCATACTTTTTGTAATTTCAAATAGTATTTATTCCATACTTTTGTCAATTGAAAAGAATATCTATTGAATGTTTTTACGAATTCAATATAGAATCTTTTCAATACTTCTTTCCATTCCAAATAATACTTTTGGAACGATTTTGAAAAAGCATACTCATCCAGTACAGTTTCGGATTCTAAATCGTCCAATGTAGTTTCAGATTCTAAATCGTCCAATATAGAATCTGATTTTAAAGAATACTTAGAGTATTCATTAAATACTTTTGATAAAAAGACGTTCTTCAACAAATGGAATCTCTTAAACATTTTTAAGTATGAGGCATAAGGAGCTAGATGTCCTTAAAGGCGAAATTTGGATAATTCCTACATATTTTTTATTGAAATTGGTATGAGTACCAAATGAGAGGCAAGATGTGAGTGAACTATTATTGAGATGCATATTTTGGAGTTGTATTTGATAGATTTGTATGGGTGAAATATGCCAATAAGAAATTCAATTTTGATTTGTCAATAGTGATTTGTGTCTGTGTTTATATATGTGTATATATATACATACACATATACATATGTATATACATACACATATACATACATATATACGTACATACATACATATATATGTATATATAAATATATACATATATATGTATATATGTATGTATATATGTATGTATATGTGTATGTATAAATACACATACACACACACACACACACACACACACACAAACACATATATAGATACATATATACACATATAGATACATATACACATATACATACATATATATATATATATATATATACATACATACATGCATATATACATATACATACATACATACATACATACATACATACATGTATATGTATATGTATACACATACATATATATATGTAGGTGTAGGTGTAGGTGTAGGTGTATGTGTATGTGTATGTATGTATGTATATATATATAGACATACACACACACACACACACACACACATATATATGTATGTATCTATATATGTATGTACATATATATATATATTGTAAGGAAGTAAAGTAATGGAAACAACTTCCTACACTAACCTTGAGAGGAGGGTAATGCAAAACTTTTTCAGATCGTTACAACAGTTACAGAAAATAGAAATAGATATAACAGCATTCATACCACAACACAGTGATTTACGTGGGGAAAACCCTTTCGGGAGAAAAACCCCACACTCCAAAAGTAGCCCAATATTTTACTCAGCAATCAAAAACAGATTACAACATACTTGCAGAGAAAGCTCTTCGCAGGAGTACCACTAATCAGAGATTCAGAGGAAACTCAATAGCCATAAGACTCTTACACACAACCTCTATCTTACACACCTCATAAATAGGAGATACAATACAAGAAACCGTCAAATGGTATTACAAAACCATGGGCTAAAACCACCCAATAAGGTGTAGCCGACCTTATCTCCCTTCTAGATGCCCTATGACATGTTAAAGCACACATCAACACGTGTCGCTCCCTTTTACAGCTCATTTATGTATCCGATACAAATTATTTTTCCTATTTCAGGAGTACAAACTTCCGGAGGCCATAACTTGAGAACCGGGTGTCCGATTGATGAACTGTTTGAAGCGCTGGAAAGCTCGCGAAGTGCTCTATCACATCGTAACCCACTGCGCCAGTTACGGCCACTTTTCAAGGCATTTTGGAGCCTCTAAAGCCCCCAAAATTAATTTTAAACATTTTATCGCACCCCTCCAAGACAAAAACTTTAATATCTTCAAAACTAGCTGTGACCTTGCGACGCAACTTTACCAGAATGCTTATCTAGCCAACCAGAAACTTCAGGGAGAGTTTTGCACCATTTCGTGCTCAAATGAAAACTTACTATAAATAGTAACCTCGCATAAATGCAAGGTTGAGACACCATTTTTCCCAACAAATCTCCCACTTGTCAAACACCTTGCAGGAGCGGAAGAGAATGTCAACACAATGAATCAATTGCTAGAGGCCATAAGGCCCATAGACTCTGAACACCATCTGAACTTTTCTGTGCTCACAGCCTTAGTTAAAGCATCTGCAACATTCATCAAAGTTTCCACCTTAACCAGCTTCACCCTACCATCTTTGACCATATCTCTAACAAAATGATACTGAACATCAATATGTTTGGTCCGGGCATGAAATGTCAGGTTCTTAGCTAGGCTAATTGCACTCTAACTATCATAGTAAACTATCACTGTACCTTGTTTTATTCCAATATCCAAACACAGTCTCTTAAGACAAATGGCCTCTTTACAAGCATGAGTAGCTGCCATATACTCTGCTTCAGTAGTGGATAAAGCAACCACAGCCTGTCGCTTACTCATCCAACTAATTGCACCACCAAACAAAGTAAACACATAAGCACTGGTGGATCTTTTGCTATCAATATCACCTACCCAATCTGAATCCACATAACCATGGATATCAAGGGAAGTCATGTCTCCAACTGAATTACCATGATAACACAAAGAATACTCTGAAGTACCCTTCAAATATCTGAAGACTCTTTTGACTGCATCCCAATGAACTCTACCAGGATTAGACATATATCTAGAAAGTACTCCCACTGCTTGGGCAATGTCTGGTCTAGTACAGACCATAGCATACATCAAGCTTCCAACCGCACTCTAGTAAGGCACTCTGCTCATGTCTTCCATCTCCAATGGGGATGTAGGACAATTTGAAATAGATAGTTTCGTTCCAACTGTAAAAGGAACACTCAATGGTCTACAATTTTGCATGTTGAACCTCTGTAACACCGGATTCACATACTTACTCTAGCCTAGCCATAGCTTTCTGTTCACCCTATCTCTTCTAATTTCCATCCCAAGAATGTGCTTTGCTGCACCAAGATCTTTCATTTCAAATTTAGCAGTGAGTTGAGACTTCAGTTCTAAAATCATACCTTTCCCTTTACCAATGAATAACATATCATCAACATACAATGCAATGAATAAGAAATGATCACCATCAGATTTATAATAAACACAGTGAGCTGATTTAGAACGTTCAAATCCCAAACTCAACACATACGTATCAAATTTCTGGTACCACATCCTAGGACTTTGTTTGAGGCCATACAAAGATTTCTTCAATTTACAGACCAAATTACTTTTGCCTTTCACCACATAGTGCTCCGGCTGTGTCATATAAATATCTTCCTCCAAATCACCATGAAGGAAAGCAGTTTTCACATCCATTTGCTCAACCTCTAAATCATAAGCAGTAGCAATAGAAAGCAAAAATCTAATGGACGTCATTTTTGCAACAGGAGAAAATATCTCACCGTAATCAACGCCCTCAACTTGAGAGTAGCCTTTTGCAACCAACCTTGCTTTATACTTCTGAATGCTTCCATCTGAACCAATCTTTTTCTTGAACACCCATTTACAACCAACAGGTTTTTTTCCTTCAGGCAATGGTACAAGATCCCATGTATCATTCTTTTTCAAAGCTGCCATTTCTTCCTCCATAGCAATCTTCCAGGATTCTGCATCATTCATACCTAATGCCTCTTCTACAGATTTCGGTTCATCCACACTAGTATTCAAAGCAAAAATACATCTCCAATCATCAGGTGAATACCTTTCAGGTGGTTGTCTATGTCTTGTAGACCTTTGAACAAGTTGAGTTGGAGGTTCTTCCTCCTCTTCTAAAGATTCAGAGCTAGTCGAGCTCTCCTCAACTTCTTGCCTATCTAGGGGTCTTGATTCAACTCTTTCAGGTGTAGAAGGAAGTTGAATCACATCTTCTTTTTTAGTCTATTCTGGCTGCAATGTAACAGAAGGAGACTTAATTTCTCTAAAAATAACACTTCTACTGTGAATTACCTTTTGTGCAACAGGGTCCCAAAGCTTGTATCCTTTCACACCATAACTATACCCGATGAAGATAAATTTCACAGCCTTGTTCTCCAACTTTGTTTGCTTCTCCTTTGGCACATGTGCATATGCCTTGCAACCAAAAACTCTAAGATGTCTCAATGAAGGCTTGTGACCTAACCATGCTTCCATAGGCGTTTTATCAACAAGAGCTGATGTAGGAGACCTGTTAATCAGGTAGCAAGCAGTGGCAATAGCTTCAGCCCAAAACTTTTGTTCGAGACCAGCACCACTCAACATACTCCTAGCCTTCTCCATTAGTGTCCTATTCATTCTTTCTGCAACTCCATTCTGCTGTGGAGAATATGGAGTTGTCTTCTACCTATTAATTCCACAGTCTTTATAGAATCTATCAAAATCATTAGAGCAAAACTCATCGCCATTATCAGTTCTCAAACATTTTATTTTCTTTCCAGTCTACAACTCAACCATTACTTTAAATTCTTTAAAACAACTAAAAACTTCAGATTTACTCTTTAGAAAATATACCCATGTCCTACTAAAATCATCAATAAATGAAACATAATATGTGGATTTTCCAATCGAAGAGACATCTACTGGACCAAACACATCAGAATGGATAAGATCCAAAACACCACAAGTTTTATGAGAACTCGAGTAAAACTAAACGCGGTTTTGTTTTCCATAAATGCAATGCTCATAGAAATCAAAGTCAAGATTACAATCATTCAAACCTTCAACAAGGTTTTTATTTTTCAAGGTCCTTAGACCCTTTTCTCCAATGTGGCCAAGTCTCTAGTGCCATAACATAGTCTTCTCTGCAGGTAACTTTGCTTCAGACGAAAGAGCGCCCTTAGGTACCCAAAAACCATTTCCATCTGCTGAAGGTGAAACCTTCAAATCTTCCAGTGAAGTATCCGCAGATTTACTTTTTACAGAAGTGCTATTACACTCAACAGTGTATGCTTCAAGCTTATACAAAGTGCCAAACCTGACACCTGTAGCAACTACCATAGCACCCTTAATCATCTTACATCCTACTTCAGAAAAGACTACCTGCACACCCGCATCTATCAGTTTGCTCACAGATAACAAGTTTCGTTTTAATCCAGGGATATGCAGCACACCATTAATCCTTTTTATTCTACCATCAGAAAACCTGATTCTAACTTTACCTCGACCAACAATGTCTAGAGGTGAATCATCACCCAAGTACACCTTAACTCCATTAAATCCTTCATATTCAGAAAACCAATCTCTATTGGAAGTCATATGAAAAGATGCACCTGAGTCAATTAGCCAGGTATCATTACCTGCATGAGTCGCCAAAGCCGCAATAAATGCATCGCCATCTTCCTTGTCGGACTCAGAATTAGAATCAAACTTTTTCTTTTTCTTCTTCTTCTTTTCTTCTTTGTAGTCCTTACGGATGTGACCCGGTTTACCGCAATTCCAGCAAATGACTTTGGACTTTCTAGGAGATTTCGATCTCCCTTTGGATTTGGACTTGTTGTGCTTCTCATTCTTCTTGCCTTTCTCCTTAGATCTTCCATGAACGGTTAGGGCTTCCTTTGAACTAATGGATACCTTCCTTCGCATCTCTTCACTGAGTAGGGCACCCACCACATCTTTAGATTTCAAAACAATAGAAGTACTACCGATAACCATAACAAGAGAATCCCACGAATCAGGCAAAGAGCAAAGCAAGATCTGACATTTCTCCTCCTCGTCCATCTTAACACCGATGGATACTAATTGAGCCACCAACATATTGAATGCTTCCAGGTGGTCTGCAATTCGTCCACCCTCTTCCATCTTCAAGGAATACAATTTCTTTCTTAAGAAAATTTAATTTAATAAAGATTTCACTTGATATATCTCACCAAGCTTAGTCCATAGCTTCTTTGAAGAGTTTTCTTCATGGACATTGATTAGAACAGAGTCTGCCAGGCACAGTTTGATTAGACCCTTGGCTTTTCGGTCCATAACATCATACTGAGCTGCTGCAGTAGGATCTGAGGGCCTTTGGACATTCGCATCAACAACATCCCAAAGATCTCGATCTATTAGCAGATCTTCCATCTTTAGCTTCCACATCTCAAAATTACTTCCATTAAATTTCTCCACCTCTATTCTTCCTGACGAACTCGCCATCTGAATATTCCTGCAACAAGATCAAAAAGTGTCTTCTGCACAAGCTCCCACTCAAATCTGGATTAGTTCAAAAAACCCAACTGCCCACAATTGAAACCAAAGGTGATCAGGCTCTGATACCACTTGTAAGGAAGTAAAGTAACGGAAACAACTTCCTACACTAACCTTGAGAGGAGGGTAATGCAAAACTTTTTTAGATCGTTACAACAGTTATAGAAAATAGAAATAGATATAATAGCATTCATACCACAACACAGTGATTTACGTGGGGAAAACCCTTTCGGGAGAAAAACCCCACACTCCAAAAGCAGCCCAATATTTTACTTAGCAATCAAAAATAGATTACAACATACTTGCAGAGAAAGCTCTTCGCAGGAGTACCACTAATTAGAGATTTAGAGGCAACTCAATAGCCATAAGACTCTTGCACACAACCTCTATCTCACACACCTCATAAATAGGAGATACAATACAAGAAACCGTCAAATGGTATTACAAAACCATGGGCTAAAACCACCCAATAAGGTGTAGCCGACCTTATCTCCCTTCTAGATGCCCTATGACATGTTAAAGCACACATCAACACGTGTCACTCCCTTTTACAGCTCATTTATGTATTCGATACAAATTATTTTTCCTATTTCAGGAGTACAAACTTTCGGAGGCCATAACTTGAGAACCGGGTGTCCGATTGACAAACCGTTTGAAGCGCCGGAAAGCTCGCGAAGTGCTCTATCACCTCATAAGTCGTTGTGCTATTTACAACCACTTTTCAGGGCGTTTTGGAGCCTCTAAAGCCCCCAAAATTAAGTTTAAATATTTTATTGCACCCCTCCAAGACGAAAACTTTAATATCTTCAAAACTAGCTGTGACCTTGCGACGCAACTTTACCGGAATGCTTATCTAGCCAACCAGAAGCTTCAGGGAGAGTTTCGCACCATTTCATGCTCAAATGAAAACTTACTATAAATAGTAACCTCGCATAAATGCAAGGTTGAGACACCATTTTTCCCAACATATATATATATATATATATATATATATATATATATATATATATATATATATATATATATATATATATATATATATATATATATGTTTGTTTGATTGTGCTTGTGTACACACACACACACATATACATATACATATATGTATGTATGTATATATATGTATGTATGTATGTATGCATGCATGTATGTATACAAACATATAAAAAGAAGAATCTCATGTGTAGGTCTCCTTGGGTAAATGTCATGAATTAGGGAAAATGATCTAGGTCTAGGTTATTTTTGTTCATATAAATATTGTGAAATGTATGTGGCTAATTTTATTGTTATTGAATGAAGTGTCTTGAAATGTTTTATTACATGAATTTTTGTAACCATATCGCTATGTTGTTTCTTAATCTCAAGGACATAAAATGTTATGTCTTAGGTTGGGTGGCAAAGCACATACTCAATCTTTTATTATTAATTGAATGTTGTTGTGCGTAGGTTTTCTTTGAAGATTTATAGAGACCTAGTAGATTATGCCTTCTCAACTTAGTAAGTGTGCCAAGTAAAATTGTCTTGTTTATATAAATAAAATCATCTGGTCTATGCTATGAAGAGTGTAAAATGTGGAGTCTAGATTGAAAAGAATACTTATGAATGGGCAATGATTAATTTTGAAATAATTCTTATATTATTATCATAATTATTATAAAATACTATGAATATTATTCCCAATTGTACAAATTCAAAAAGTATGTCTTATTGCATCCATTTTATGCAATATATAAAAAGAGTTTGTTATAACAACTATGCTTAGAATTTATAGGTACAAAATATAGATCTAGTCGTTAAGAAATATTTATTGCATTACATTAAAATGAAAGCACCTATTGTTTCATAACATGTTTAGATAAAATGATAGAATAATATTGCATTTGTATATGTTCTTTTATCTTTTTAAAAGTATATTTGAAGAATGTATTATAATTATATTTACATCCTTCTTATAGAAGGTAAAGAAGTAATTAGTTAATAAAAAATGATAGAGAGATAGGAGGGAGAAAAATTTGCCTACATCTTGCTCATTTCTTTTTTAAAACTAAAAAAAATATTCAATCACATTAAAAGAAAATAGATCTCTTAGATTGTTGGCAAAATATGACCCTTCACATTTTGTTAGGTTGATGAATGAATAGCCGAATGAATTTGGTAAAATCCTAAATTGAAATAATATTGATTTAAGAAAAAATTATCTACCCTTTAGACAACTTCAACCCCTACATCCAAGGTATACCAAATATTAAAATTAAAAATATTATATAAAATCATACACAAAAAGAAATAGTCAGATAGTAGGCTACTCAAAAAAAGTCATCTTTTCCCACAGCCCTCCCTGCCCTCCATGGAGAAAACTGAAAACTAAGAAGAACAAAATATCAAAAAAGTAATGGAATTGGGAATTAGTGTTCACCATCACTTTGGGCTTGTATGAAAACTAAGAAAGATGGCATTGTGTTGTCATCTTATGTAGGTACCTTGGTTACACTTGTACTTTATTCAAACTACTTTTTTTTAAAATAGCATTGTGTTGCTATCATTTTTTTTTTTTGATAAAAGTGGATGAGACCACTAAAATTATATTGAATATATATATTTTTACATGTGTCTAGTTCAAAGAGCACTGAAGGGAAAGAACCAGTAAGAAAACCCTTCAATATTGCTCAAGAAAACATAAGCCTATCTACCCATTACAAAAAGCCCATAGGCATACCAAAACCCCCCAAATACATTGCAATAAATTGCCATCCGCATTAGATATAAAGGAAGATGTAAGAAGCGGTCTAATAGGGGAAGATGGAGTCAAAAATGTCCACCAAAAATCAGAGCCATCACCCCAAAATTCAGGCTATCTAAACACCACAAGAATCCAAAGCTCTAAAGAAAACAAAACTCGGAGCCATGAGAGAACCAAGAATAAGAGATCCACATTAATTGCTCTTTCCAATTCCTCAGAAAAAGCCACCATCCACCAAATTTGGCAAGAATTCTCCATAGAAAATAGAACATGATGTTAGAGTGAAAAGCAAGACAAAGATCGAATGATAGCCATAAGTGCCCACCAGCAATCAATATAACTGAGAACAAGATCACCATGTCATAATTATCGCATCATGAAAGAAACCTGCTAATATGAAGATGATCACATAATGATAAAGCCAACAAATAGCATAATATCCCCAATCATTAGAACAACTACCTGAATCACTGATAGATCATGATGCCAAATGAAGCAAAGAGGAAAAAACAAGTGATTAAGGTACGAAAGCCTGATGGGAAGGCAACCAAAAACCAATCACAACAAAAAATGATTACCCAAAATAGAGGATCAAACAGATATTATGCAAGTACCCCTGTTGTACAAGTGCTGATTAATATGTAATGGTTTCCATAAGCCAAAGAGATCCCAAACTTACAAAAGAAATTCAAAATAGCCCACCAACCAAGATAACCAAAGACAACCACTCAACCGAGAAAGAAAAATCCACCATCCAAACCAAAGATACCCCTCCTACCTCCGAACTTTGAGTGAAGAAACTACCAAATATGACTCCAACAGGAATGCTACCATAAGGTAGGACAACATCCCCCCTATAGACATATAGGGAAGTAACCATCACACAAAGCAAGGAGACATGACAAGGTACAAATACATTAGGCATCTCAGACTAGTAGAAGAAAACCCAACCAATTTCCTACCCCATGAATGAAATCTAACATAAGATATCAATAGCACAAAATTGTCATGAAGGCCAACACCTTTACTACAAATACTAACGAAGCATAGATAGTGAAGTAGGATTTCAAGAAGGAGGACCACCTATAAAAAAAGCATCTTCATGCAAGAAGTAGGAATGTTCGATGGAGAGACCTCCAGGAAATCGACATCCTCAACAATAGCCTTATTTGCTAAAAAATCTACAATGATGTTGATCTCCCTAAAACAATGCGAAATAGAAAAAGTGGAAAAGCATTTTAACTACCGAAGAATGTGATCTAAGAAATATTCAAGATGCCAAGATAGACATTTCTTGGCTACAACCACTTGAAACATGAGCATGGAATCACCTTCAATAACAATGTCTTTAATGTTTAATGAATGAGCGATATCAAGCCCAAAGGATAAAGCCTGAAACTCAGCCATGTTATTGGTACCATGTCCAATTGTTTTACCCACAGCTTTGATGACTTTTGAAGAATGATAAAAAATAACTTCTCCAGCACCAGACTTTCCTGGATTCCCCTTTGAGGCTCCATCAAACTGAAGTTTGAATGAAGGGAATGGAGGGGGAGTCCATCTGGCCAATTTTCGTTTAACCAAAGAAGATAGACCTCTTGATACAGCCCCATGGGAAGGCATCTGACAAAGAGCGAACCATTTCCAACCTGATTATCCCAATGAGAGAAAGAACTGAGATGATCTATTTTTATGAATGAACGAAAGAACCACCTCACTGATGGAGGTTTGAATTTTACCAATTACTTTAGAGAAAGTGGCATTTTTATGATTAAAAATTCTAGAATTTCTTTCAAGTCAAATATTCCAAATTGCCAGTGATGGGGCCACAACCCAAAGGGATGAATAGAACGATGAGGAAAACAATGAGGGCCAAGCCATGAAATGTGAAAGAGGATTGGGACCTATCGCAGAAGACCAACCAAGCATGCCAAATAACCAATACCAACACTCAAAAGCAAATGGACAAAACAAGAAAAGATGATCCATGGATTCCATACAATGACCACAAAAAACACAAGGAAATACAGTCGTAATCCCAAGTCTGTCCAATCTTTATGTGGTTACACTTATCCGTTATTTATCATTTCAAAAAGAATTTGGCATTGCATTGTGACTAATAGTGGGCATGCCACAAATAAAGAATTCAAATTTGTTCCTTTTAGTAATTTTTTTTTGTGCAAAATAAATTGGTTAACTCACCTTCATCTTGAGATCCATATTTTCAAGAATATGTACCTTTCATCATAGCCAGACATGACAATTGATTGTCTATTTTGGAGCTTCAGTCAATCTAGTTCCCATTGCTCACATACCCAATATTATTATTATTATTCTTTTTCGTGATTTTTTTTTTACCCAAATCCATATACAGCTTAAAACATGTTTCTTCCATATGGTTATCTTTATCACAAATGTGTGTAATTATGATCATTGTTTCATTCCTCTTACCCTTCACTTTCCTTTTCTATTTTCTTTTTCAATAGCTTATCTTTTCTTACCCTACTATTTACATTAGAGAAAGAGATGCTCCTTTTATTTTCTTACTCCAAATAATACAATTAGGGTTCCCACATTTATATTCTTTGGTTTGGCCCTCAAAGGGAACTTCTTGATGGATCTAGATAACCTACCAAGTATTTCATGGGTACGTACCAATCTATAACATCCTTAGAAGAAGCTAAAGTGAATTATTTCTAAATTCATTAGTTTGCACTTGTGCATATTGGCCTCACACGTTTTTTTGTAATAGTGCAATTGAATGAATTTGTTCTTCATGTCAAATAAGGTAGATAATTTCTCAACAATCCCTTAAAATTATCTCACATATATATTAATGGTACACTCTAGATTCACAAGAAAGAGGGATAACTTTGAATCTATTTTACAAAATGTTTGGATATATTTACCCATGCAATAGAGATTTTTTGATGAAGAAGCATCTTATCTAAATTTAAGTAGACTTCTATTTGACTAATCTATTTTTCAAACAAATTTCTATTGCAACCTTTGCACTAAAAAAAACTATATGAACCTTAACCTCAATTTTGTACAAGATTTTATTCCCACTAAAAAATAATCTCATTGAGCTTGTTTAACCCTATTAAACACTTCTCCTTTCTTTTAACTTGAATAAAATCTAAATTTCTTAAAAACAACAAAAGTTATATTTTAAAATCTAATGTTTGATCTTCATCGAAACAAAGTCGTCCGAAAAGTATTGTGTTAAGATAATGATTAATGTGTACACTAGTACTCTATCCAAACAAGTTGCGTCAAAGTCTTTCCAAAATGAAAAGTTGTGCATTTAACCTGGTCAAACAAAGAGAATTAGCCCTACACGGAACGAACTTGTGGTGGCAGAAGAGTCAAAGTCTTCCCAAAAGTCTTGTGTTAAGAGTATAATATTGCTGATGTTCATGACAGCATGGTCAGTGAGAGATCCACCCTGGTTGTCAAAATGAATATATCTTCATCTACCTTGGTTGTCAAACAGAGGGCGTCATCACCTCTCATATTTCAGGAAAGTCCGGCCGTGTAAGACAGAAGTTATGGTGGTAGAAGAGTCAAAGTCTTCCCAAAAGTCTTGTGTTAATTTTAATTGGTTGCAGAAGAGTTCATCTACCCCGGTTGTCAAACAGAGGGCGTCATCACCTCTGATATTTCCATATTTATGTATTGACTGGTAAGACAGAAGTTAGGCCAAAACAAAAACAACACGCCAATGGAGTCATGGTCAAGACGTCTGTAATTTCTAGGAAGCTCTCTCAACCACACAATGATGTGCATCGAATTATTGCCATCTCTCACTATACTCCACAACCACAATATTCCTTAGTGATATGATTTTTTTGCCCTTTCTAAATAGTCACATCAATAATTAGAAATAAAACTTAATCAACTTAACCATTGATTTATTGATTTGTTGTTAGAATGCTTGTGGCTTGTATCTTCACCTAACCTAATTTTTTTAACTTACTTTTGATTTTATAACTAGTAAAAATTAAACATGAATGATAACTACAAACTATTTATAATAGAAGATTTATGAAAATTCATGTTGTCAAGACAAACATTTTCTTGAGATTGAGATTGATAATATCCATGAAATTTAAAGAGTAAGACAATATATTCAAACAAGATAATTTTTTAGGATATTATAATTATTTGTTGAAAAAAAATTATAACTAATATTTTTTTCTTTTTATTAATGCAATTATTTTACTTCAAATACAAAGAAGAAAAAATAGTTTCTTTAAGAATTAAAGTTTCACTTATTTTTTGTATATCTACAAGCTTATTGATATTGCAATATTATGATGTGATATATTTGAAGGTGTTATTGGAGATGAGATCTCAAATTCTAAACATTGGTAGTTAATGATTTTTAATTGTAGACTGTAGAAGTAGATGATCAACCATAGGAGGTAACAATCATCTGCAAGCAAATCACCTATCACACAAAAGAAATCACACAACTATTGTTTTCTCTATAACAACTAGAGAATTATATATTATTGCACAAAAAATTGAAGGTACAATTACAAGGAATGAAAGACTTTCTTTATAGAAAGCAAGAGATGCCCTAATCCTAAAATTAGAAAAATAAAAGCAATGCAAAGTAGGAGCTATATTGAGCTCAACTACACACTATAAAAGCTAGCTAGAAGTGTGTCTAAGTGAACTCAAACTAGTAAAGCATAACACCTAGATAAAATAAAGAACTTAATTTTAGCTTAAGTGAAAAAGCAATTAAAGGACCTAATTAATAAATAATTAGATAATTGTCCTAAATTTACTCCTACAACCCCCCTAAAGATTAACATAGGGATAAGATAAAGAGCTAATGATGAATGTGTAATGCTTGCATGAATGCATCCCGACAATAAGGTTTGATTAGGTAGTCATCTACAAACCAATTCAAAGCAATGCAACTCAGACCAATTAGGTCTCTCTAAATGGAGAAAAGGAGAAAAACCACATGGAAAAACACCCTCTCAAAAAATGAGAGATGCAATGAAAAAGAAAAGGGTACTACATGTGACTAAGATGTAAGACTCCGAGTGGCCCCTGCAAGTATAGTAAATATCCCCCATGTATGAGAGAGAAGAAGAGACATTGTATCTCTCACATAATGAAGAAGCTGCATGCCGAAGATGAAGGCTTGAGGATGTATGCTAATGGAGATCCAATAGTGACAAACCACATTCCTCCCCTATGGAAGAAACAAGTCAAGTGGCCAAGGCTAAAACAATTGACAATCACAAATAAGTTGTAGCCAAAACTATCATTAAATAGTTAATTTTTTTTATTTTGATATTTAGATTATAGATGATGATAACAATGGAAAAATTAACTTGATGATCTATTGATTCACAACACAAGTCCTTATATAGTGAATAAAAAGACAAACATTTTTAAAACTAACCAACTAACATGAAAATTGTCGTATGCAACTACCTATGATGTAATATGTTCTAACAATTTTGGGCATTAATAGAGTTAGAATTTTATTTAATAAATTAAATTCATTGTTTTGGACATCTAAATTACAAAAAATATAATTTATTTATTTGTTTATGCAATCCTTGTTCCCAACATGAATTAATTGAAAAAAATATAAATGACATTTTTACACATTTAAAATATTAAATTAAATGTAGACTGCAAGATTTCCACTCATTTTAGAAAAGATGGAAGCAAAAATGCGAATAGCAGATGTATATGCAAAAAGCAGATTCATTTCTGCGAAACCCTCGAAACATCGTCAAAAGCAGGGGAAGAATAATGGTGAATGGCAAAGTGGAATTAATTTACAGAAGGTCCA
The DNA here is from genome assembly GCF_030272615.1 of Cryptomeria japonica. Classification (NCBI taxonomy): domain Eukaryota; kingdom Viridiplantae; phylum Streptophyta; class Pinopsida; order Cupressales; family Cupressaceae; genus Cryptomeria; species Cryptomeria japonica. Next base: position 849,703,007 of record NC_081414.1, read on the forward strand.
TAAAAATGTTGTGGGCACCTCAAATAGATTTGCAGCTCTAAATGCCTCTCAATCATGCGCCATAGGAGAAAATTTGATTAACTTACATCTTAAGGATATATGCAAAAGGGTTGCCGAGGTTCCAAGGGGTCCCCCATCTGGCCAGAGAAACATATGTGAATTGGCATATTCCTCAATTATGATAGCTAATCTGGTTTGGAGTAGGACACAATGGAAGCCTAGGGCACCATTAAAAAAATAGAAAAATCCTTTAACACAGAAGAGAGAGGAATTTCTTACCATCTCAAAGGCTTCTCTAAATAAATGTTACCCTAACAATGACAGTGTTTCATATTCACCACACATCCGTGTGGAGAGAGTCTCTCGAGCCCAAAATGATGTTGCATCAGGGGCTAACAGAATAAAATTAGGGTTAAGAATACCCACCACGACAAGCTCAAAGTCAATGTTCCAAACTCGGTGCAATGAAGGATATAAGCCTAATCAAAGCTCAAACAACACTCAGAAGTCATCATGCAATAGAGTGGATAACATAGTGATAATAAGCAACGAACATACAGATGAATTGTGGGATCGCTACAATGAACTTGAGCTCTTTGGAAAATGGTTTGGATTTGGAGCGTCGACCTCTGATGTCCTTCATTGGTTGAAGACCGCCACAAAAAACCAGATAAGTATTACTTGTTTGGAAGATGATTTTCTGTTTATTCAATGCAATTCATGTGAGCTTAAAAATCATTTACTTAGGAATAATCACAGATTCTTTAAAGGTTATTGTTTCAAATTTTTTAATTGGAAACCTAATTTCTCACCCAAAGATTTTGAAAAGCTTAGGATGCCTAAATGGATTCGGCTCCCTAAAATGCTAGTAGAATTGATCCACAATCATACGCTAAAAAAAATAGGGGATTTTTTAGGAGGATTTGAGGGTATGGAGGAGAATTACATGGTTTCCTCTGACATAAAAATATTAGCCAATGTTGAGATAGACAAAAAGAAATTAGAACCCATCAAAATAATTATAAACCACTCAATATACCAGATTCAACCAGAGATCTTTATGGGTGATATCATAGCCAAGGAAGTTATCTTCCCTATTCAGAATATTGAGAGAAAAAGTATTAAGACAAAAAAAGATCCTGGAGCTGATAAGGGTATAAACATAAAATTCAACCCAAAAGGAGGATTTGTGCTCCATAAACAAAACCCTAGGGCTAAGGAACTAGTAGAAAATCAAAAAATGGTAGAATATGAAAAAGATAAAATAGAGATAGAGAACAACGATAACATCCCTAAAGAACCAGTGATTGAACAAAGAGGGAAAGGTATAGAGAGCAAAGAATGCTCTTAGCAAGAAGCAATTCCATTAATAAATAATGATTCAAAGGAACATAGCAAAGATAATGGAAAAGAATACAACTCCCTAATGAATGGAGTAAATGTTGATAACCAGGAGGAAACAATAGGAGATATCAAAAATAAGGATGATAACAATGAGGAATCAAAAAACCATCCCACACCACACATAATAGAGAAGGCAAGATGCTCTAAAAAAAAGAAAAAGAACAAGAACAAAAAAGGGAAAAAAAATAAAAAAGGAAAAGGTAAAAAGAAAAAGAACTCCAGTAATAACAATAATGAAAAGGACATAGAAAGGGAAGAAAGGATTGAAAGAGAAAACAAATGTATCCTTGAGTATGTCGGCAATGAAGTTACAAATGACCTCATTGAGCTATTCATAAATGAAATAGCAGATGAGGAAGAACTTGCATTACAAAAAGTATTGCTAGCAAGAAAATTATTCAAACTTAATGTAACCAAGGAAGAATTACAGGACCATAAATATGATGTAGTAATGGAAAAGATGGACAACTTGGGGATAGCTAAAACCATAGAAACTTGCTCACCCTCGGATTATGCTACTGAACTAAAAAAGAGAGGGAGAAAATCAATTGTGGAATTACTAATCAAAGCAGGATGTGTTGTTGGGCAGATTAAAATCATAAAGCTCTGCGGTTCAATGATTCGGAATCAAATTCGTTTGTTTTTCCTTGAAGGTAGAGACGCATGTGACACAGAAAGACTCTATGTGAGACAAAGATTTGTCTATTTATATAGAAGAATTTCCTACTTTTGATCAAAGCCTTTGAGCTCAATGGTCTTCTTTTCAAGTTGATATTCTGATGACACTTCTTCTTTCGCAAGATGTGAAGAATGGTCATAAAATTTGACTCTTTGTTGTTTGTACCTTGTTTTTGATGTTTTTGGTTGTTTTGACAGATGTTTGGTTGGATGAATACTTTGTTTTTGGGAAGTGATTTTCTAATTTTTCTTTGACAAGAAAACAAAGCAAGCACACAAACACAAGAATGTTTCCTAAAAGGCACAAATGAGTATGGGTCTAGATCAACCCAATCCTTGGACTTGTATATGACCCTTCCTTTAGATGTATTTTAAGGTGTATTTCCAAAGCCTGAAATCGGCTCAATTTGCACTTGGTCTTTAAAATGAACACACTTCAAACACTTTTTATCCCTAAGGTCAAATGGTCAGTTGTGATAAATTTAGCCCACATCTTGATATTTCTTCGACTTTGGTACTACATACCTTATGAATCCCGCCGTGGCAGGTAAGGATGTGATATACTAAGTCTTGCACGAGCATAACAAATAGATGATCCCTATGATGGGGGAGTCACCACTTTTATCAAGCCACAAGTGACTTTTCAAAAAGCTATGTTTCTACTCAAGGAAATATGTATGGTGAGTATCTTGGGAGCAAAACCATCTATGCTCTTGCACTAAATTATATCGCAAATATCCTCAATCAATAGAACGTGTGGGCTACTATTTAAAGGTGTTTAGTCATGTTCTATGTTTTTGGACATAAGTTCATTTTGCAGTGACTCACTTAAGAGCCTTGTAACTGGTGGTGGGGCCCATTTGTCATTTCGGCTAGTTACATTGTAGGAACAGCTATACCCAAGGCTACAACTTTCGGTCACACCTAATTTCTATAGCGGCTCAAAGGATTTACCGCTCGAAGTCGTTCCCAAAAGTATCGATCCCTTGGTAGGCCTCTCTTAAAAAGATAAAATTTTGAGTGTTACTAACACTTTTCTCTTGCACCTAGGACCACGAAAGCCAAGGGAGAGGATAGTGTGTGTTAGAAGTAGGACCACTCGACCAACTCTTTGCACAAGTGTGCCAAGCATGAAAAACACTTGTTCTTTTTAATCTGTCATTGCAATGTGATCTAACTATTTGGAGATGTTGCTCCAACAGTTATGGTGTTCTTTTTAACTTCAAAGGCAAAATATTTTGTAAACTAGGAACTTTGAAATCCTAGTCAACTGAATTGAAAACACGTCTTGCTTGAAGTAAAATTGTTTTTGAGCTTGAAGGAAAAATGGCTTGTTCTTTTTAGATTGCCCAAAACAAAGTGTTGATTGTAAATTTCTTTTAAGTTGATGCAAGAAAATAAATTTTGTTTTGTTGATTTTAAGCACCAAAACGAAGTTTGTTTCCTAACTTGCAAGAAATAAAGTTGTTTTGTATAAGTTTGTGGTTCTTTTTATCTTGGAACAATGAAATTCTTTTTAAGAGCCCCAAACAAATATGTGATTCTTTTTTAAAAGCCCAAATTTGAAATGTGAAGTTAATTTTAAACCAAAATAAAAAGTGAATTCATTTTTAAAACCAACTTAAAAAACAAGTGAGTAAAAAATACAAATCTACTTTTTAATCTAATTTAAATCTGCACAAAAGAGAAAAATAGTTAGTAAAATCCACCTATTTGGTGGGCTTCTACAAGCCTAATTTTTTTTTTTTTTGGTTACAAGGTGATTTGTACAACGTTCTGTTACAATAGCGCTAGTCTGCGTTTGAACAGAGGCGCTATTTAACACAAACGCACTAAAAGAAAGCGAAAGATAGAAAAGGCAAAAGTGCCGAAACAGGATGAATAGTGCGAAAACAATGTCAAACGCGCCAAAACAGTGTCAAAAGCGCAACCTGTGTGACATTTTCAACATTCAAACATGTTATTGATTAAAAAAAAAAGTTGATCCTTTTGGTGTTTGGATTCACGTCGGGTTCACCAAATGATGCTCTGCAAAAAGGATTAGAAAATCTGTTTGATGGCAACACACACAAGAGCACAAGAAACGAACGTTAGTGTTAGCAACAAAAGATTATCCTAAACAGGCATATCAAGAGAGATATTAAGCATGAAATAGAAAGCATATAAACATAGAATAAAATAGCTAATCAAGATGCTCATAGTTGTTCCTCTCTTGTTCCTCTCCTCTCCAAGTCCCAAATGAGTGTAGCTCTTAGCGTTTAGCACTAGCCATGGATGCCATATGGAGATTCAAGATAGTTGAATATGATAAGCAAATGCTATGCAAGTGTAGATAGTGATGCTATGAGAAAGCTCTATGCTAATGCCAGTATAACAACAATACTCTAATGCTTCCTTTTTTGCTTGAGGAGAAGGGTTCTATTTATAGAAGAAATGGGGAAATGAAGGGTTAAGATTGAGTAATCTTAACAAGGGTTAGGATTGAAAGATATTCAATCCATGTGAGAATTTCAACCCAATCCCATGTTGACAAGTGTCACCATGAGGAGGCTTGAGAGGAGAGATAAGGAGCATTAAGTGCTTGAGGGGACATGATGGTTACCCTAGTCAAAGAAATAAATGCTTTGAAGAGACACATGGGTTACATGAGGGTTAAGTTAGGGGTCAAAGTCCTTAACCATGGGTGCAAGTGGAATTAACCATTAATGGTCATGTAAGAGCCATAAGTGGTTTGGAAGACTTTAGAGGTTAATTTGTTGAACACACAAAGCATTAATTGCTTTTCAAAGACTTTGGAGTCTTTGAGAAGTGACTCCAATTTGCTTAGAAATGTGACAATATTTAGGGGATGGATTAGGTTAATTAGGAAAGGTTTAGAAGAATCTAGAAGGGGTTTAGGCATGCAAGTGGAATTAATCATTAATGGTCATGTAAGAGCCATAAGTGGTTTGGAAGACTTTAGAGGTTAATTTGTTGAACACACAAAGCATTAATTGCTTTTCAAAGACTTTGGAGTCTTTGAGAAGTGACTCCAATTTGCTTAGGAATGTGACAATATTTAGGGGATGGATTAGGTTAATTAGGAAGGGTTTAGAAGAATCTAGAAGGGGTTTAGGCATGCAAGTGGATTTTGTAGGAAAATGCAAGTGGGAGGAATTTTGGTATTTTCAATTAAAATAAAATCATTTATTTCAATTAAATGGTGTAATTTGCATTTGGATAAATATTCAAATAAATATTCATTTATTTAAATGAGAAAAAGGAAGATAAAGCATTAAAATGCTTGAAGACTTTGAGGGAAACCATTAAAGGCTTGAAGACTTTAAGGAAAACCATTAAAGTCTTAAGAAGACTTTAAGGGAAGCCATTAAGTTTGAAGACTTTAAAGCCATCAAGTGTGAAGACTTTAAGGGAAACCATTAAAGGCTTAAGAAGACTATAGAAGGAAGCCATCAAGTTTGAAGACTTAAAAGCCATCAAGTTTGAAGACTTAAAAGCCATCAAGTTTGAAGACTTTAAGGGAAACCATTAAATGTTTCAAGTGGATGAGGATAAATAGGATTTTAAATAAATAATTTATTTAAAATAGTTGTGCAACTTGCTTTTGTAGGAAAATACAAGTGGGTGGAGGATAAAGGTGATTTAAATAAATTATTTATTTAAAATAATTGTGCAACTTGCATTTGTAGGAAAATGCAAGTGGGTAGAGGATAAAGGTGATTTAAATAAATGGTAATTTATTTAAATGTGAGAGGTGGGATTTTGGGGGATTTAAATAAATATTAATTTATTTAAATGTGAGAGAAGATTTAATTAAATAAATATGATTTATTTATTTAATTAATGGTATGAATTTGGTTAAGTGAATTAAATCAAATAAATTGAATAATTTATTTAATTAATAGGAGAAGAGGGTTAAGATGAATTAATTAAATATATTAATTTAATTAATTATTAATTGATGGTTAAATAATCAAATAAATATTAAATATTCATTTAATTAAGTGGACAGATTTATGTGGCTACAGTACCGATCTATAACATCCTTAGAAGAAGCTAAAGTGAATTATTTCTAAATTCATTAGTTTGCACTTGTGCATATTGGCCTCACATCTTTTTGTAATAGTGCAATTGAATGAATTTGTTCTTCATGTCAAATAAGGTAGATAATTTCTCAACAATCCCTTAAAATTATCTCACATATATATTAATGGTACACTCTAGATTCACAAGAAAGAGGGATAACTTTGAATCTATTTTACAAAATGTTTGGATATATTTACCCATGCAATAGAGCTTTTCTTATAAAGAAGCATCTTGTCTAAATTTAAGTAGACAAACAAATTTCTATTGCAACCTCTCCACTAAAAAACTATATGAACCTTAACCTCAATTTTGTACAAGATTTTATTCCCACTAAAAAATAATCTCATTGATCTTGTTTAACCCTATTAAACACCTCTCCTTTCTTTCTTTTAACTTGTATAACATCTAAATTTCTTAAAAACAACAAAAGTTATATTTTCAAACCTATCCTACTTTATGTAAGAGAGCTTTAACAAAGACGCCTATTCCTACGCCGAAACCATCAATGGTGGAAGAGGATAATATTTGACGTGTACAATTTATCTCCATCGAAACAAAGTCGTCCAAAAAGTCTTGTGTTAAGATAATGATTAATGTGTAAACTATTACTCTATCATAGTCTTTCCAAAAGTCTTGTGTTAAAGAGTATAATATTGATGTTCTTGAAAGGATGGTTAGTGGGAGATTTAAGTCAAAATTTGATGCCGATGTATTGACAAGGGAGACATTCACGAGTCATGGTCGATTTCACTCTAGTGCAACCAATAAAAAATAAATGGTCTCGTTGATTGATTTTAATTGACTGCAAAATGAAAAGTTGTGCATTTACTTGTGGTGGCAGAAGAGTCAAAGTCTTCCCAAAAGTCTTCTGTTAAGATTATAATATTGCTCATGTTCATGACAGCATGGTCAGTGAGAGATCTAGTCAACAAGGGATAGTCAGTATCCACCCTGGTTAATTTTAATTGGTTGCAAAATGAATATATCTCCAGTGCAACCAATAAAAATAATCAGGTGAACTTGTGGCGGCAGAAGAGTCAAAGTCTTGTGTTAATTTTAATTGGTTGCAAAATGAATATATCTTCATCTACCCTGGTTGTCAAATAGAGGGCGTCATCACCTCTGATATTTCCATATTTATGTATTGACTGGTAAGGCAGAAGTTAGGCCAAAACAAAAACAACACGCCAATGGAGTCATGGTCAAGACGTCTGTAATTTAATTTCTAGGAAGCTCTCTCAACCACACAATGCTGTGCATCGAATTATTGCCATCTCTCACTATACTCCACAACCACAATATTCCTTAGTGATATGATTTTTTTGCCCTTTCTAAATAGTCACATCAATAACTTCATTTTGACAAAAAAAAATTCTTATCTGTTTCTGGTTATATTGATAATACTAATAAAACTTAATCATTTATTTGTTGTTAGAATGCTTGTGCCTTGTATCTTCACCTAACCTAATTTTATTATCTTTAGTAGTCAACAAGGAATGGTCGGTATGGTTTTCTGTCAATAGCACAATGCTACCCTAGTTGTCAAACAGAGGGCCCCGTTGCCTCAGATATTTCAATATTCAAGTATTTCACTGGTTCAAATTCCAGTCGTGTAGGGAATGAAGTTACGACAAAACAAAAAACAAGTCAATTATTTTGATGCTCAACACTCAAATTCCACACATCATCTGGCTTCGTTCACATATGGTTAGGGGTGTCACTTTTCTCTCTTCCTTCTCTCATACGTTCATTAGTAGTCAACAAGGGAGTCATGCACATAACTCTATGAAAGGCCGTAAAGGGTGTCACTTTTCTCTCTTCCTTCTCTCAACCGCACAATTTTGTCCATCGAAAATTTCTCTCTCACTAAACAATCGGAGGATTTCAAAATGGTTTGTTGAGGCAATTGGTTGATCCACAACCACAATATTTTCTCTCTTTCTAAACAGTAACCAATAATTTCATTTTAAGATTAAAAAAATTCATGTATTTCTATTTATGTTGATAATATTAATGTCGTGTATTCAGATTATTATAAATTATTTTTAACAAGATTAAAAGGTGATATGAAAAATATGGAGAATTTCACAACAAAAATTCTGAATAAATTAGGAGTGAAATCTAAATTGCTTATTTGTTGGTAGAATGTTTGTGGCTCCTATCCTAACCTAGCCTATCTCTACTAACTTAGCTTTGATATTATGAAGAGTAAAAACAAAAGAAAAATGATAATTACAAACCATCTATAATACAACACAATACGTACATAGTGGATGACTCTCAAGAAAGTTAATGAAAATTCAAGTTGTCAATACACCCATTTTCTTGAGATTTATAAGATTCCTGAAACTTAAATAGTAGGACAATATATTCAAACAATTTATTTTTAAAAGATATTATAATTTTTTGTTGAAAGAAAATTTTAATTAATATTTATTTCTTTTTATTAATGCAATTATTTTACCTCTAATGGAAGGAAAAATAATTTCTTGAAGCATTAAAATTTCACTTACTTTTTGTATAGCGTCAACAAGCTTAGTGAAATTGTAATATTATGATGGTATTTAAAGGTGTTATTTAAGACGAGTTCTTCAATTCTAAACATTAGTAGTTGATGGTTAGTAATTGTAGACAATCACATTTTCTTATTGATAAGTTGTAGCTATAACTATTGTTGGATAGTTTAATTTTTAAATCTTAATATTTAACTTATAGAAAAAAATTTCCATGGAAAAAAAATGCAATGAATTTAAACAAAAGAATTAGTGCATATAAGATCTAAAGAAACAATAGAATAAATATAAACTAAATACTGTATGTAATATTTTCAACTTGGAAAATATTGTTGGATAAAAAGCCTAGTACAACAAAATCAATTTGCAAGGTCTCTTGATCTTCGATTGAATAACCAAAATTTTAAATTTGCTTCTAGCTAGTATAGAACATTCTTCATTTTTCAAAAACATATCAAGAAAATATATGATTCTTGTATTAAGAAATTTTAGAGAATGAACACAAGGCGCTTCAACAAAACAATGACCTTGGCTAGATAGAATTGGTTATCACCAAATACACCATTTGTTAATTAAAATCTCCATTTGAAATTCATTACTAACTCAAAGAAGATATGGAATTATATAGAATCTCAAGAATTTTAAATTCTCTTAGTAATAGATATGTCTTACATTTAGATAGACTTCCTCATGGTCTGAGGAGTATAGATTCTAGGTCCTTTCTAAGCTAGCCATCCAATAGGTAAACCTAATGAAATACCAAATCTTAATGATAATTTTAAGGACATCATTCCCTTCTAGAGTTATGATTATTCAGTTAGCATATAGAGAAATGCCTTATAAATAAATTCCAATAAGCCTTATACTATGCATCATAAGAGAAATAACAAAATTTCTAAGAAGAATGAAGAAATATTTGATCATTGGTTGTAGAGGAACAAATAAAGTCCATATGAAGATTCTTAAATTTAAGATAAGAGGTCTTATATGGGAGCTATATTTGTGAGATTTTGTCAAGATCAAGGGCACAATGAAAAACACATAAAAGAGAGACAATAGTATGACAAGAACAAACTATATTCTCATCAATATACAAATGATCAACTGGATTAGCTAGTACAATGAGTATAGGCCTGTATATATAGGCAAGGCCAAATGGATATGTGAGAATGCAATCATGACATGTGGCTCAATGAGAAACAAGGGTAGGTAAGAAAAAGTAGGGGTGGGTAGGAGAAATAATATAACATTCCACAAGAGGTGGATCACCCATCGAGTGTGGAATGTAATAGCAAGATAAGACCACAAAAGGTGGAATTTCTCCTACAAGCAACATTCCTATGTGCACACTTCCCTAAGTGTCTCATAGCCAAACTACAATGAAATGCATTATCCTAAGTTAACTTAAATAAAGTGTAATTATATCCTATAAGAATAAATAATTACACCAACACCCACCGTTAAGTGCAACTTAGGGGAATGAAGATTCAAGTCAACAATGCAAGATGGGTCTTGACTACAAGGCCATGATAGGTACCCCTATACAATATGCAAATGCAATGAAATCTCTCACAAATGAAGAAAGGGAGAAAACCCAGTGGAAAAAAACTCACCCTCAAAAGAGAGATAAAAGTGTAAAAGACTCTCAAAGAAGAAGGATAAAACCTGAAAGAGGAAAAAGTCCCCTCCATAAGAGAGGAAGGAGAAGTCAGCTACCCCCCATAATGAAATACCCCATACCCCCAAGAGAGCTCGCAACTGCTGGAACTTACTCTCAGTGAAGTTTTTGGTGAATATGTCTGCAACTTGCTCTGTTGTAGGATAATACTGCAAATCAATGACCCACTCTTGAATCAACTCTCAGATGTAGTGCATATAAATCTCGATGTGTTTGGTCCACTGATGCTAAACCACGTTCTTCAAGACTGCAATAGCACTCTGATTGTCACAATGTACAACTGTCGGTCATGGAATTGAGAACCCAAAATTTGTGAGAATATGCTGAAGCCAAATAGTCTCAATCACTATGTTAACAACCCCTCGATACTCTGCCTCAGTCAAAGAGAGAGCAATAGCATGGTGCTTCATGCTTTACCAATAAATGGGGCTTGAACCAAGGTGGAAGCTATATCTAGAAGTAGACTTATGATCATCAAGATCGCCAACCCAATCAGAGTCTGTGTAACCAATAAAGAAAAGTCTTGTTCCTAATGCATAGTGAATCCCATAATGATGTGTACCCTGGATGTAGTGTAGGATGTGTTTGGTGGTTTTCCAATGAAGCTCATGTGGTTCCTGCATGAAGCGGGAAAGCATGCCAACCGCAAATGAAATGTCAAGGCATGTGTGAGTCAAGTAGATGAGACTTCCCACAAGTTGATGATACAATGTGGCATCAACTGGTGGAGAAGAGCACTTAGCCTCAAGCTTGAATCCTAAAAGAAAGGGAGTTGATGCAGGCTTACAATCAACCATATGAAAGCGTGCAAGTAGATCAAGAGAATACTTGGGTTGCAATAGTGTAATCCTGAAAGGGGACTATGAAATCTCTATCTAGAGAAAGTTGTGATAAGACCCAAGCCAGTCATAGCAAATATGTCATGCAAAGCAGATTTGACACTACTAATGGTCAAATCATCAACATAGAGCACAAGTATCAAGTATGAATCATCCTGTCGCAAAATGTAGACATTCAGATTGGAATAATAATTGGTGAACCCTGCTGAGAGAAGGAAGGAATCCATCTTTGCATACCAAGCCCTAGGGGCGTGTTTAAGGCCATAGAGAGATTTCCTCAGTCTACAAACCAATGAAGAATCCTAGATGAAACCTTGTGGCTGCTCCATATATATCTCTTCATCAATATCCCCATGAAGAAAATAACTCTTCACATCCATCTGATGTACAACCCAACCATGATCTGCAACAATAGAAAGTGTCAAGCAAATGGAGTTCATCTTGGCTACGAGCGCAAAGGTCTCAGTATAGTCAACACCTAGAACTTGTGAGAAACCTTTTGCAACAAGTTAAGCCTTATACTTATCCACACTACCATCCATTGCAAACTTGGTCCAATAGATCCACTTACTTCAAACCATCTTTCTCCCCTTAGGGAGAGGGACTAACTCCCATGTGTTGTTCCTCATCAAGGAACTATAGTCTTCCTCCATAGTGTGGTCCTCTCAGGAACCCATGATGCTTCCCAAAATGTCTATGGATTGGAAGCGGTAGCAATGTATGCATGTGGAAGGTCCTGATGATGTGATCGAGTCCTCTATGTATTTGAAGGATCCCCAACAAGAGAACCTGCTAACTCAAGTGTCTGTCGAGCCCAATGAGGTATAGGTGGAGTTGGAGAATGAGGCTCCTTAACTACAAGTGGACCCTGCAGATGTGTAACCCTGTGAGTCAGAGTTGAAGGAGTCTCATCATCTCAATCACTCTTATCACTATCCATAATGGAGGAAGGTATAGGAGGAAGGGAGGTTAAGCTAGGAGAGATTTCCACAAAATGAACACTCCTCTCAATAAACACCTCACGTGTTTTTGGATCCATCAATTGATACACCTTAACACCTTTGAGATATCCAACAAAAATACAATGCCTACTTTGAGGTTCCAATTCCTTGCATTTCTACGGAGGAATCCGAGCCCATGCTGGACACCTAAAGACTTTGAAATGTCTCACAATCGGTTTCCTACCAGCCCAAGCCTCAAAAGGAGTAATACTTGTAAAAGCTTTGTGAGGAACCCGATTTTGGATGTGTGTGGCACAACTGATAGCCTCTACCCAAAAGGCGGGATCAAGAGAACGTGCATGTATCATACAACTAGCCATTTCCTTGAGATTTTTGTTCTTGCGTTATGCAACACCATTTTGTTGTGGAGTGTAGGCAACTAAATGTTGAAGATCAAGCCCCTCAAATGTACAAAAATCCTCAACTCTTTTGTTCACATATTCCCTTCAATTATCTGTACGAAGAATCTTGACCACTTTCCTTGATTGCTTCTCCACATGAGCCTTGAATTCTAGAAATCTATCAAACACTTCACTCGTATGAATAAGAAGATAGACCCAAGTGAAGCAGGAGTAGTTATCAATGAAGGTGAGGACATGGCGGTCCCTACTAAATGAAGGTGATGGAAATTAACCTACTACATCATTGTGAACAAGTTGAAGAACTTCCAAATATCTCCAAGCTTTCCCCTTATCAAACTTCTCCTCCGTATTCTTTCCCATGGAACATCCTGAACATACACCCTTTGAAAAACTGATTCGAGGTAGACCTGTGACCATGTCTTTAGTGCTAAGATACTGAAGATAGAAGTAGTTGAGGTGACCAAATGACTCATGCCATAACTTAATTTAAGAATTTGAATGACTAAGGAAGGCCCTAAAAGGAGAACTTGGCACAAAGTGGGATAATGAATAAAGTCTTGAATTGTCATTGACTTGTCCCACTGCTACCAAGGCATCATTATCAAGTTCCTTTACCACAACTGAATCAGTTGTAAACTCAACATTTTTCCCATTTCCATAGTGATTGATTTGGTAGATAGAGAGAAGGTTGGTAGACAAGATAGGAACATAAAGAACATTCTCAAATGTTCCATCATCCATGCCAACCAAACCATTCCCTTCAGAAAAATGCTAACACAGGCTGATGTCAGCAATTCAGTGTGTTAAATTTGATAGTTGTATGACCGTTAAAATGGTCATCGCACCCTCTGGTTGACCGTATGAATATGCTAACGTGGCAGCCAACTGGGCAAGTGACATGGCATTGTGTCTTTCCCATGGGCCAGTGGCCTCCTGCCACATGGCAGATGTGGGCCTGCCAAAGGGAGGCATGGTGTGTGGAAAGTCGGTAGTTGGAGTTGGCGGTGAGAGGTCGGTTCGAGGTTGCAGCAAGGGTTGCGGTCAGCGGGAGCACGCGATGAGAGGTAGCGCTGGGGTCGAGGTCGGGGTCAGCGGGAGGCATGGCTGATAGGCTGTTTGTGGTGGGGGTTGGCAGAAGAAGCTCATGTTCTCATCAGTGGGAGCCCGAAGGAAGTGGCGGTGGGGCCGGTGGGGAGTTGGATGTTGCCGCCGAGAGCAAGTTGTTGTTGTGGACGGATGAACGGATGGCTACGACACCTGCATACTATGCAGGGTGCAGGTACGAGGGGTGGGGTCAACATACCCACCCTCGATATAATATATTTTTTTATTTTATTTAAAAGAACTCTACAATTTTAAAATAAAATTTGCAAAAATAAAATTTTCTTTTATAAAAAAAAATTTTTATATAATTTTTTTCATAGAATTTTTTTCATAGAATTTTTTTTTAAAAATTCATACCGTACTAATCGAATTGGGCAAAAAAATCCTCCAACACCTAAAATTTGACTTTCACCAAAATAGGTTGAGTTTGTACTCGATTTTTATGGAAACGACCTTCTGGACACAATGGCGAGGTTAAAAATGATCTAGGATGCCTCCAAAATGCATAGTACCTCAGATCCAAAATTAGAAGCCTTCCAAGATGTCTCCCAAAACCAATCAATGAAGCCCCAACTATTCTGATACCATGTGTGATTTTGCCAAGATCAAGGGCACAATGAAAATAACATAAAAGAGAGACAATAGTATGACAAGAACAAACTGTATTCTCATCAATGTACAAATGATCAATTGGATTAACCAATACAATGAATATAGGCTTGCATATATAGGCAAGTCCAAATGGATATGTGAGCACATAATCATGACATGTGGCTCAATGAGAAACAAGGGTAGGTAAGGAAAAGTAGGGGTAGGTAGGAGAAATAAGATAATGTTCCACAAGAGGTGGATCACCCACCGAATGTGGAATGTAATAGCAAGATAAGACCACAAAAGGTGGAATTTCTCCTACAACTAGCATCCCTATGTGCACTCTTCCCTAAGTATCTCATAGCCAAACTGCGATGAGGTGCATTATCCTAAGTTAACTTAAGTAAAGTGTAGTTATATCCTACAAGAATAAATAATTACACCAACAATAATAGCTAAAATTTAAGAATTTTTTTTGACTTTTCTAGCTATAGAGAGTCTCTTAGTAATCAAATAACAATTTTTTTTTTAAATGGCAGTTATAACTAGCCACAAGATGGAAAGAGAGGATTCAAATGTAAAGGCAATTCCTAGGAATAAAAGTATTTCCCCAAAATCAATACATTTGCAAGTTAAAAAAAATGTAACCAATCAAGTTTGGGAAGAAAATATTACCTATAGCATTAGATTTATTTACATTAAATACTCATGCTAGAGGCTTGATTAAATATATGATGGTGAAGAAGAGTGAGAAAATAATCATTAATAAAATATTATGAAAGGCAATATCCTTAACTAAATTCTAGGGGACCACATAGACCAAAAGATAGAAAAAGCCTTTGGGAGTAAGCATGTAAAAGTCTAGGAACCAAAGGAAATATCTGATACATAAACTAGAAAATTTAAAAAGCCTTAAATCTAGGCATTAGAGAATAACATCTAAATAGATAAAATAAAATATATCAAACTTAACTACATGAAGCATGGAAAGAATGAAAGGAAACTCAATGTAGTTTCAATCCTTTGTGATGTTGATTGTGATGAATGTTCTAGGTTGGTGACAACATTGGGCTCATTGCAACCCTTACTAGAAATAAAATTTTGTTGACAAATTCAATAACATACTTTAAAATCATAACCCTTTTACAATTTTTTCTTGGTTTTTACATTTTCTTTTTGGTATTATATGGAAAATTAGGGTTTTTAATATAAAATATAAGTTGTAGTTGAAATTGTCTTATTTTTTACTTTTTTTTGCTTCAACTAGGTCTATCCATGGATGAGAATCAAAACCCTACCCCACAAAATCCTCCTGAACCACCAAACACTCCCCAACAAAAAACTCCTTCAATTCAAGACCTAATTAATAAAAAATTGACTAAATTGAAGGATATTTCCTAGATATACCATAGGCACGCTCTTTTGTCTCCAATGATAAACTCTCTAGATGCCATCATTTAAAATATGGAAACCCTCACATCGCAGTATGGTGCATTTATACAATGGTGATATGCGATGAGGAAACAATATATTGATGGCTTATCATATGAGCAAGTTAAAGACTTGAAAATTTCTAAAGTTGAATCCACAATGATTTTAAGAATTAGAGAACAAGACAACTTGTTGATGTGTGGAAGCCAAAATATTCAATTAAATGGTGCCAATATCATGGTATTAAAGATATTTTTATGAGATCATTGGTCAATGGTTTTCCATAAACAATCCAACAACAATCTTGATGTCCCATTATATTTCCTTGGGCAACTATATACCCATTTTATCTTGGGTAGGAAAAAAAGCTACTTTGACATGAGAATTTTCCAAGGTGTGGGTGGAGGAATGCCTCAAGACAAACCTAGGGTGATTCAAGTGGTACAAGTTCCACATGTTCCCCGTCCTCCTATTCATCTCCCACCTCCTATATAACATCCTAGACATTGTTGTCGTAAAGCTTGAATTTGACTCCAGATATTATTTCTACTAAGCAAAACTGAAATTGATTGTTTTCAAAGTAAAAGAACACTTAAATATATAAATGAAATAATTCTTAATAATTATTTTGGAGTAAATTAAGATAAATGTTAAATAAATAATAATATTCAAGAATGATATCTTTAAACTTAAAGAAGGGTAAAAATTATTCAATTGCAAAAGGAGATACAAAGCAAGAAGGCCAACCACCGAACTAAAAAAGAGTAGTACACATCCATGTTTGTTTCCAATAAGTGATCCAACCTATGAGACAATTATAGAGATAGTTATCTTATATCCACAATATTCCAATTCTACATTTGATCATATGCCCATTTTTCCAAACAATCTATAACTCCATTCCACTCCATAAGAATGTGTTTAAAAGTGACAAATTCCAAGGAGCCATGCATCTGAAGGATCTATCTAATAACCATAGATAAGTTGTAACTAACATCATCTAGTTGGTGCTCATCCAACAAAGTCACCACCACTTGAGAATCAAATTTTGAAATAATCCTTTTTTAGTTGAGAACACTACTATGCTTCATAGCATACAAAATGGAAAGAGCCTTCATGTAATTATTCATATGAAGTCCCTTATAAATTAAAAAATAAACTGAACATCTCCAAAGTAGTCTTGTCCTACTTTGCCAATACTAGCATGATTAGGATTCCCCCAAGATGAAGCATTAGTGTTAATTTTGAAAACACTTTGAGGAGGAGGGGTTCAATTACCCTCCTAATTTATCTTCTACAAAGGATTTCTACATCTATTTCTCATAGCCTACCTAGCACACCTCACTGGAGGAGAAGGAACACCTCCCTGAATGGTGCAGGAGCACCCTTTCAAGCTCTCCCTCCTTGTTTTGTTGGTGTTATGCTTCTTATGAAGCCATTGTACATAAAATAATGAACCATGTGCTCATAGGTCCTAGTTAGGGTCCTAGTGGAGATCTTAGGGGTCATAAGTCAGGATTGTGATTTTCTTGAAAATGGAGGGTATGTGTGTCTTTGTGGTGTTTAGAGGTCCTTTATAACATGGTGGTGTCCTTAGGTTGGCCCAATGTGGGTTTAGGAGTCAAGAAAAGCAACATTGAGAAAGTTGCTCAAAACTTGCAAAAGTTGCATGACAATTTTTAAATGTTGTCAACCAACATTTCCATCAAAAGGTCAAAATCCTTAGTTTGGCATGGAAAACCCTAATATGGGCACACAGACCAAGGCCAAGGTGGTATAAGTATTTGCAAACCCTAAATGAATGGGTTGGATATCAGAGATTGTAAGGCACAAGCAAGAAGAGCTTGACTGTGATTGTTTGTTGGTTACCAGTCAGATTGAATGAAGTTACCGGGTAAGTAAATGGATTGAACTGCATGTGTAAAATGTCTTCTATGGTGTAAATACTTTCATTGTGAGTGATTAGTCTAGGTTTTTGTTTACCAGTTGAGTGTGTTTGTAAATAGTTTGTAATTTTTAGTCTCACTGTCTAGTTTTGGACTGGTTGTGCAAATGAAGTGATAATTCCATTCCCCATTGTGGAATCACCATGAAACCATGGGGAATGGAAGTCAAGACCCTGTACCATAGTCCCATGTAAGAAAGGCCCTTAAAAATGCAGGAAGGCCAACCAAAGACCCACTCCTAGGCGAGACTGGACAGTGCCCGGTTAGGAGAGGTCAAAATGCAGAGGTCTTGGAGAGCAAGGTTGGTCAGAGGAGAGTGCACCCTTTGGAGGAGGTCTAGAGGAGTGTGTGAAGCATCACTGCTATGAAGGAGGAGCCTCCACCAATCCAAATAAGGTGGCTAAAACACAAAACCTTCACTGTGACCCAGACAGTCCCCAAAAACCCTCACAAAAACCCTTGAAAACCTTAAAATCCACCTAGGACAGTGTACGGACACTTGGAGGCCTAAAACCTAGAAAATCCTTGAGTCCTTGCCAAATGAATGGCAGTCCATTTTGGGAGTTAGGGTTGTTTTTGCATCATTTGTGAGAGGTAGCCCTAAAAGACCAGGTAGGAGGACTAATTGGTCCTAATCCTTGTAGCCCTATTTGAAGGCAAAAACACAAAATGGTGAAATCGGTAAGGGGTTGAAGGCTTGAAACCTCTTGGGGGCACATGAATGGGTGGGAAGACCATTAAATAGACTTGTTATAACCTTGCTAAGACCTTGGAAGGTGTGGAACAAGCCTAGCCCTTATTAGCCATAGTAAGGGGTTTTGAGTCTCATGAGTAGGTGAGACCTTAGGAGCAGCATAACAACTCATTGGTGGGTGGATTAGGCAAGGTCAGGGGATTCCTCAAGAAAAGGAAGTCCTAGAGACCCTAGGGTGTGAGGAGAATACCAGGTGATCCAAGGAAAGGATCCAAGAGCATAGACTAGGCTAGTCTATCCCAAGCACCAACCCATCGGATTGGTATCAGAGAAAGTTAAAGACTTGTTGGACTGTGTATGTCTCTATATACTGGTGAATCAGTAGGGGAGAGCAGAATGGTCACTAATGCAGAGCTGGCTAGAGAGGTGGAAGAACAGAAGGAGAAGAATAGACTCATTGAAGAAGCTATGAGCTAGATAAGGGATAAACTACAGGAAGTGGTGGATCAGAGGATACAAGGACCTTGGGATGAAGACACCAAGGGTAAAGAAAAGAAGACTATAGACATAGATGACATTATCCCTGAACTAGATCCCTTGTTTTCAATAAAGAACCTTTTGTGAAGGCTATTAAGGCCTTGAAGACCAAAGCCTTTGAAGGATTGCCACATTTCAGTGGAAGAATGAACATAGACACTGTTATGGAATGGACTGAGGGCATGGAAAACCACTTTGAGTGTGAGGGAGTGACAGAGGCTCAAAAGGTTAAAGTTGCCAAATCAAGATTAAGGGGAGCAACTTTGACATGGTGAAAGTACCTGTAAGAAGAAAGAGTTAGTATGGGAAAGCTACCTATTGCAAATTGGAAAGCTATGGTGAGTAAGATTAAGGAGAACTACTTACCAGAGGATTATGAGGCCCAACTTCATAAGAAGAGACAAGGATTGAAGTAGAAGGATCTTGTTGTGACCTCCTACACAAAGGAGTTTCAAAAGCTATGTCTTAGATCCAAAGTCCAAGAAGATGAATCTATTAAGGTGGCTAGGTATTTAAGCAGCCTAAAGTGGAACATTTAAGAGGAGATAAGCCTATGGACTCCTACTACTATCCAAAAATGTCATCAACTTGCTGCCAAGGTAGAAGAGAGGAAAAAAAGGAAAGGAGACTCCAATAAGAGGGGTAGAGGCAGAGTTAGAGATTAAGTGAATCACTGAGGTGGTTACCAAAGCAAGGCAAATGAGCCAAGGAACTAGGGAGAAACCAAGTTGACTGAGCATGGAAGTGAAGCCAATCTCAGAGGAGGACATTCTAGAGGAAGAGGTGAATAAGGTGGTCCAAATAGGGGTAGAGGTACCGGCAGAGGTAACTCCTATTTTGCAACAATGAAGTGTTACAATTATGGATAATTGGGACACCCGACATATAGATGCCCTGACAAGCCTACATCATCAAATAGTGGAAAGAGGGTTGCAGATACACATAAAGACTCTTCAAGCAGCAAGACACCTAAGGTGGACCATATTGAATCAGAGATTGGAGAAAATCTGATGTTCAATATGGTCTTTATAAGACAGCCAGAGAAGAATGAACCCAAGCATAGGAGAGAATTGTTTAGGGTGAGGTGCAATATTCTTGGTAAAGTTTGCAAGGTGATAGTTGATTCAGGCTCAACTAACAATATCATATCAGAAGAGGCAGTCAAGAAGTTGAAACTCACAAGGATACCCCACACTAACCCATACAGGGTGACATGGTTGAATCATGAGCAGAGTGTGCTAGTCAATGAGCAGGCTTGGGTAGAGTTTTCTATTAGAGGATACAAGGATAAGATCCTTTGTGATGTGTTACCTATGGATGCATGTCACTTATTGCTAGGAAGACCCTGGAAATTTGATAGGAACTTGATCTATGATGGAGAGGAGAAATCCTTTCCTTTAAGAAGGACAGCAACACCTTCAAGATTCAGTCTTTGATAGAGAATGAAGAGGGAACTTCAAGAACACCTAGTGTTTTATTGGCTACTGGTAAAGAGTTTTTAAACTTGCTACATGAGGAGTAGATAGTGAAGTGTGCCATCTTTGTGAAGCCAAAGGAGGAAGAACACAAGTTGCAAGCAGAGATACCCAAGGAGGTGAAGCACATGTTGCAAGAGTATAAGGACATAGTGAGTGAAGGAGCACCTGCAACACTCCCACCAAGAATTTCTATAAGTCATCAAATAGACTTTGTTCCCGATGCATCCTTACCTAACAAGGCTGCATATAAGCTTACACCTGATCAGAATAAGGAGGTAGCAAGGCAAGTGCAGGAGTTATTGGAACAAGGACTAATTAAGAAGAGCATCAGCCCATGTGCAGTCTTGGTAGTGCTAGCATCAAAAAAAGGAGGTAAGTGGATACTTTGCACTGACTCAAGAGAAATCAATAGGATTACCATAAGGTATAGGTTTCCTATTCCTAGAATAGAGGATCTAATGGACTATTTAGGAGGGGATATGTATTTCACCAAGCTAGACCTTAAAAGTGGTTATCACCAGATAAGAATTAAGGAGGGTGATGAGTGCAAGAATGCTTTTAAAACCACAGAAGGATTGTATGAATGGCTTGTGATGCCATTTGGACTCACCAATGCTCCGAGCACCTTCACGAGGTTGATGAATGAAGTGTTGAAGGATTTCATAGGTAGATTTGTGGTGGTGTACCTAGATGACATTCTCATCTATAGCAGAACCAAAGATGAGCACCTTAAGCATTTGAGGTTAGTCTTAGAGAGGTTTCATGAGGAGAAGCTATCCATCAACCTAGAGAAGTGTGACTTCTTGAAGCAAGAGCTAGTCTACTTAGGATTTGTGGTGTCTAAAGGAACCTTGAAGATGGATCCAAAGAAAGTGGAGGCAATCTTGAATTGGCCTGCACCTAAAATAGGGACTGAGGTTAGAAGTTTCCATGGATTAGTTTAATTCTATAGGAAGTTTGTGAGGAACTTTAGTGGCATATGTGCACCAGTCCTTAACACCATCAAAGGAGGCCTTAAAACTAAGTTTAAATGGACTGAGCAGGCTGACAAAGCATTTCAATTGTTGAACAGGAAGTAGCCACAAAACCTATCCTTCTCCTACCTATGTTTGATAAGCTATTCACTTTGGAGTGTGATGCAAGTGGAATTATAGTAGGTGGTGTGTTGATTCAAGAGGGAAGACCTATGGCATTTTTCAATGAGAAGCTTAATGAAGCAAAGAATAAGTACGCAGCCTATGACCTGGAGTTGTATGCATTAGTGCAGTCACTAAAGAAATGGAGGCATTACCTACTCCCAAAGGAATTTGTATTGTTCACAGACAACTAGGCATTGAGTTACATTAACACTAAATAGAAGCTAAGCAATAGACATCTGCAATGGATGGAATACCTCCAATCCTTCACCTTCACCATCAAGCATAAGAAGGGGCAACTTAATAAGGTGGTAGATGCCTTAAGTAGGAAGTTGTTGATAGTTCAAGAGTTACAGTTGTAGAGCATAGGCATAGAAGGTTTCCAATACCTCTATGAAGGAGATGAAGACTTCTCATCAGCTTACAAGGTTTGCAAAGAGTTTGAGAACCATTTTGATGGTGAGTATGCAGATTACACTCTCCAAAATGGTCTCTTGTTCAAGGGTAACCAGTTGTGTGTACCTAGAGGATCCATGAGGGAGAACCTCATCCAAGAGAAACATAATGGTAGTTTAAGTGGACACTTTGGAGTCAACAAAACCTTGGATTTAGTATAGAGGTACTACTATTGGCCAAAGTTGCCAAGAGATGTAAAGAGGTATGTAGAGCAATGTGGAGTATGTCAAAGAGCAAAAGGAGGATCAAGCAATGTTGGTCTTTATCAACCATTACCAGTCCCTAACAGACCTTGGGAATGTATAAGCATGGAATTTGTAGTAGGACTTCCCAAGACTAAAATAGGTATGGACAACATCTATGTAGTAGTAGATAGATTTTCCAAGATGAGTCATTTCATACCATGCAAGACTACACATGATGCTAGCTATGTTGCACATCTATTCTTCAAAGAGATTGTTAGGATCATGGACTCCCTTCAAGCATTCTTTCAGACAAGGACAGCAAGTTCATGGGTCATTTTTGGCAAACATTATGGAGGAGACTAGGAACTAACTTGTCATTGAGCTCAACTTACCATCCACAAACAGATGGCCAAACTGAAGTCATCAACAGGGTGTTAGGCAATTTGTTGAGGTGTCTAACTAAGGAATATGGTCAGACATGGGACCTAATCATTCCTTAAGAAGAGTATGCATATAATGATAGTGTGAATAGGACCATTGGTAGAAGCCCTTTTGAGGTTGTGTATGGCAGACATCCAAGGGGAGTATGTGAGTTGAGAGACCTTAGTACTTTGGAGATGAAGAGCGGGCAAAGAGAGGACTTCACTCAAACCATCAAGGAAGTTCAAGAGAAAGTTAAGAAGGCCATCCTTGAATCCACTCAAAAACTAAAGGCCAAAGTGGATGAGAGAAGGAGAGAAGTTTAGTTCAAGGTGGGTGACTATGTGATGGTACATTTGAGCAAAGCCAGGATGCAAAGTGGTAAGCCTACCAAACTGCAGATGAAGAGAGTAGGACCTTGTCAAATTATAGCAAAATATGGTGAGAACACCTATAAGGTTGATTTACCTTCAGACTTCACCATTTCACTAGTCTTTAATGTTGCTGATCTGGTAATGTACAAGGGAGAGATAGCAGGGCAGACTGAGAACCAAGGTAAGGTATTACAAGACTTGGATGTAAATATCTTACCTCAAGTGAAGAAGCCTAAAGAAGAGGAGATCTTGGAATCAATGGTAAAGAAGTCTACAAGACACTAGGTCTACATGGAGCACTTAGTGAAATGGGCAGATCAACCAGTATCTGAAGCTACATGGGTGGAGGAGAGCAGGTTCATGACACTTGGAATAGACTCGACTCTCATTTCTTCTACTTTTTCTTAGTCATTTGAAGAGTGGGAGTATGGTGCAGGAGCACCCTTTCAAGCTCTCCCTCCTTCTTTTTTTTTTGGTTTTATGCTTCTTATGAAGCCATTGTACATAAAATAATGAGCCATGTGCTCATAGGTCCTAGTTAGGGACCTAGTGGAGATCTTAGGGGTCATAAATCAAGATTGTGATTTTCTTGAAAATGGAGGGTATGTGTGTCTTTGTGGTGTTTAGGGGTCCTTTATAACATGGTGGTGTCCTTAGGTTTGCCCAATGTGGGTTTAGGAGTCATGAAAAGCAACATTGAGAAAGTTGCTCAAAACTTGCAAAAGTTGCATGACAATTTTTAAAAGTTGTCAAGCAACTTTTCCACCAGGAGGTCAAAATCCTTAGTTTGGCATGGAAAACCCTAATATGGGCACACAGATTGAGGCCAAGGTGGTATAAGTATTTTCAAACCCTAAATTAATGGGTTGGATGTCAGAGATTGTAAGGCCCAAGCAAGAAGAGTTTGACTATGACTGTTTGTTGGTTACCAGTTAGATTGAATGAAGTTACCGGGCAAGTAAATGGATTGAACTACATGAAAAACTATGTAAAATGTCTTCTATGGTGTAAATAATTTCATTTTGAGTGATTATTCTAGGTTTTTGTTTACCAGTTGAGTGTGTTTGTAAATAGTTTGTAATTTGCAGTCTCACTGTCCAGTTTTGGACTGGTTGTGCAAATGAAGTGATAATTCCATTCCCCATTATGGAATCACCATGAAACCATGGGGAATGGAAGCGAAGACCCTATACTATAGTCCTGTGCAATCAGGGCCCTTAAAAATGTAGGAAGGCCAAGAAAAGACCCACTCCTAGGCGAGACTGGATAGTGCCCGGTTAGGAGAGGTCAAATTGTAGAGGTCTTGGAGAGCAAGGTTGGTCAGAGGAGAGTGCACCCTTTGGAGGAGGTGTAGAGGAGTGTGTGAAGTATAATTGGTGTGAAGGAGGAGCCTCCACCAATCCAAATAAGGTGGCTAAAACAAAAAACCTTTACTGTGACCCAAGCAGACCCCAAAAACCCTCACAAAAACCCTTGAAAACCTTAAAATCCACCTAGGATAGTGTACGGACACTTGGAGGCCTAAAACCTAGAAAATCCTTGAGTCCTTGCCAAATGAATGGCAGTCCATTTTGGGAGTTAGGGTTGTTTGTGCATCATTTGTGAGAAGGATCCCTAAAAGCCGTGTAGGAGGCCTAATTGGTCCTAATCCTTGTAGCCCTATTTGAAGGCAAAAACACAAAATGGTGAAATCGGTAAGGGGTTGAAGGCTTGAAACCTCTTGGGGGCACATGAATGGGTGGGAAGACCATGAAATAATAACCTTGCTAAGACCTTGGAAGGTGTGGAACAAGCCTAGCCCTTATTAGCCATAGTAAGGTGTTTTGAGTCTCATGAGTAGGTGAGACCTTAGGAGCAACATAGCAACTCATTGGTGGGTGGATTTGGCAAGGTCAAGTGATTCCTCAAGAAAAGGAAGTCCTAGAGACCCTAGGGTGTGAGGAGAACACCAGGTGATCCAAGGAAAGGATCCAAGAGCATAGACTAGGCTAGTCTATCCCAAGCACCAGCCCATCACTGAAGAGGAAAACTGAACTAGTTGCAAATATCAACATCTCTAGGATCCACACCTCCAACAAAGTAACACTTTTCAAAGATATTCTCATGAAGAGAATGATTAATTTTCCACCTCAAGTGTTTAACAACCATCCTAGCATCATGAAAAGCCTTATGATTCATCTCCAACCAAAGATGCCAGATGATTAAAGTGGGTCCAAGAGTGCAAATAACCTAAAGAAAAGAAGACTTAACAAGGAGCTAGCCCTATTGGGCCCAAAACTTAGCCAAAGAGGAGACATGGTAGTAGGCCTAATTCTAAACACCCCACTAGAAGTGCAAAATCTTCCTAGAAAAGAAGCATTGAAAAAAAAATGAGAAACAAACTCCTCACTATTATAACATAGAACACATGTATTGAAATACCCTGGAAGCCCTATTTGCAGAAATTATCCTGAGTAAGACAACAATTTTGAACCATCAACCACATGAAAAGTTACTTTTGGGCATAGAAAACTTGGTCTGCACTTGTTTTCAACAAGCTACCTCCACACAATCAAACAACTGTCTAACAAGCTCCAAATACTCTACAACAATAGAGTACTTACTAAATGAATCTCTTGCCTAGGCCATAACATCTTTCCCTACCAAGGAGCTTCACTCATGAGAAGTAAGAATCTGAGCCAATACCTTACGAGAATCCTCCAATCCACCTAGTTGCCACTCACATGAATCCTTCCATTTATAACCAACAACCAATCATAAACTCTGAAAAGTCTTATAATTCTCTCCCTTATCGCAATCTGCTACAATAAAACTATCACAAAAAAATTGGAGGTATGAATACATAAAAAGAATAGGAGGATCACCATCACAAGAATCCAACCCAAAAGGATCTTTAGAGCCCTTATTCCATATCTAAAATAGTCTATTTTTAACTAAGTGAGCCCCGATTTTTAGAGAGTACCAAATCATAGAACCCCTTCCCTTCAAATGACTATGAGGAACATCTAAAAAGTAAAATCTATTTAGATACATGCATGAGAATGCAATTCCAATCCTAATTATGATAGGTACACAAGCACCAATCTAATTTGGTTGCAAGAACTTATGCATTCAAGATAGCAAAAGTAAGACGATGATGACTCCCTCCTTCTTTGACCTACATACAGAGTCCCACTTAACTAATCTCCACATAGAATTATGAAAGTTACCACTCTAAATGAATTAGAATGAGAGAGAATCAAATTTCTTAAGAGAATACATATGAGTCTCCTAAACTAAACTACTATAAATAGGAAGAGCCTAGATCACAAATTGAAGAAGAATCACCCTAGCAGTAGTAGATAGCCACTAATGAGTCTAGTTATTAACCTTATGACATAGAATATTATCTAGTAAATCCTATTAATATGATGTAAGAAGCCTTCCAATAGCTCGAGGAATACCTAGATAGAGAAAGGGAAGAGAGACTATTTGAAATTGCAGGATGTTGGAAATTCTTCTCTAAATAGACTCAGGAGTATGAAAAAATAGATATAATATTTGTACTCATTAAATGTTTGACTCGAAGCATCCAAATAAGCATACAATGTGTATCTGAAAGATGTATCTTCATGAAGACAAGAAACCCCCATAAGAGCAGTATCATCTATTGGCATATGGACACTCCAATGAGACACTGTGTGTGATTGAAGGTTTTGTCATTGATGGCAACCTTGCAATCCAATGGCACCAGCAAGACATTATACCGACAAAGCATTACACAGGCAACCTTGCAATCCTATGGCACTGGCAAGACATTATACCAGCAAAACATTGTTCAAGCAAGATAGTGCACCAGTATTAGCAAGATCACTCTACATCGGCACCGACACAGAAGATGTACACTAGCACAGAAGAAAACATGTATACCGACACAGAGGCCGACAGGATTTTTTAATATGTAATATTTTGTTTATTATTGTAAGTCGACTTGGCAAATTGTAAAATGACTCTTGTATATAAAAGAGATCATTGTAGACATTTGAGGATATGGATAGGAAGCATAAAGAAAATTATAAGGTAGACCTAATGTGCGAATTGTAGGTCAAGGGTATATGTAAAGAACAGAGCAAGAACCGGTACTGAATCTAGCATTAAAGATGCTATTGTAAAGCAGTACAGATCATTGGATTTGCATAATCCTCATTGTAAGTTAGTGTGACTTCTTATTGAGCAGTGTGCTCTAGGCAGTTGGCCTTCCTGCATGTGAAGGCCCCTATTGTAAGTAATATTCTCTTATTGGCCAGTAAGTGAATATTGTGGGTCACAAATCCCACCAAGGTTTTTCCCACACCGGGTTTCCTCATTAAACATCTTGTGTTATGGTGTTCTTTTCATGTGGATGTTTTTGATTCTATTATTTACATTAATTCTTGCATACCGGTATACTGTTACTTTATGTTCTGCATATTCAGTTTTAAGAAAATCACATTACCAGTCAGATATTGATTCACCCCCCCCTCTCAATATCTGTGGGAACCCTATAAATTGGTATCAGAGCCTGGTCCTCTATTTTCAGAAGCCTAACAGCTTGAGGAAGATCTTGACACCGGTAAAGATGGAAAATCTGATGAAACAACTTGAAGGAGCTCTTACTGACTATGATGCAGAGAAGTTGAAAAATATCAAATTAGAAGATGATTCAAAAGCAGCTCAGGACATTATTCAGGCACTTCAAGAAAATCTTACTGTTACAAGAAATAAGAGAAGAGAACTTTGTGAAAAATTGCAAAATGAGAATGATGAAAAGGAATCACTAAATGATATGATAAGCAAATTGAAACAAGAGATCATGACAACAAAAAATGAAATGCAGGATATGACTATGAGATTTTACAAAGAGATTGAGGACAGAAAGAAGAATGAAGAAGAATTGACCAGAAGACTAAGTGATGTAGAAAATGAGAACACAAGACTTAGCTATGAAAATGATATGTTGAAAACAGATTTGATGCATACTTAGAATGACTCGAATGAACTAATGAGACAAAAAGAAATCTTGGAAAGGGAATTGGAAACTACAAATCAACACAAAGAAAAATTCAAGAAAAGCTCAAAAGAACTTGGTACCTTATTGAAGAATCAAAAACCCAAAGGTGACACTTCTGGAATTGGATTTGAAGTTGGAGAAAGCTCTGGTACTGCAAATACCCAAGATCATAGCAAACCGATAAGACCTTCTAATACTTACAAATTCAATGGAAAATGCTTTAACTACAATAAATGTGGTCATAGGGCAAATGAATGTAGATGCAGGAATTATCAGAATATCAATCCTCCCAATGGTCAATGTTCCAAATGCAACAAAATTGGTCATAACTCTGAAAACTACAGAATGAATGTAAGATGTTATGTTTGTGGAAGATTTGGTCATTTATCAAATAAATGCAGAACACAAACCGGCATAGGTTATGGGAAAGCTATTCAGAAAAATAATGTAACTTGTTATGCATGTAACAAGATTGGTCATATTGCTAAATTTTGTAGAAGTAAAGGTACACCGGTAGATAACAAAAGTACTAGTTTGAAAGGTAAAGAAAAGGTTGAAGAGGTTAAGCAAGAATTCTCAAAGCAATGGATTAGAAAAGGTGATCTAAATATTAGGGATACTCCTCCACCGGTAGAACCAACAAATGCTCCACCGGCAGGACAAAGTGATGCTCCACCAGCAGGACAGAGCAATGCTCCACCGGTAGGATGTTCTTCATCAAATTGAAGAAAATTATCTTGAGGGTTTGACAATCTAATGACACATGTGCTATTATTCCCTCAGTTAGAGAAAAGAAGTTGAAAATCATTCATTACCAGCAAATAAAGTTAAGCTAATACATTATCGACAAGCAATTAATGTGGTAGGTAGCAGAAAAGACTTTATAAAATAAGGTTTTTGGCTCCATTTCATTTCACCGTGAATTCAAACTTTCAGAGAGCATGAAGATTTCTGAGCTAAGGCATTCTGAGCAAAGAGACAAAGCACTTCAGCAATCAATCCATCTAGAGGAAGAAAAAGGTATTTATCATCATGGCATCCTCCTCTACACCTGAATTCATAGCAAACCCTACAGTAGTCGAGGTTATAAAATGACCTAGGCCCATATTTCAACTAGTTCCGGATGTAGCTAAGAAAGATGACAACACAGGTGCTTTTTCAAAAATTCCAAAAGGTGTTGTTTATGCAAAAGACCCTAGAATGTATATTCATTGCAACATAGAGGAATTAGGTGATGAAGAAATTAAAAACATGTATAAGTCTGTTATATGTGACAACTCCGAGAATGTGAAACCTGAACATAAAATTGTTGAAACCCTAGGATTCACTAAAATCCTCTGCATTCCTGAATTTCCCAAGGAAGTGGTTAGGATAGTTTTGAGCAGGGTACATGGTTCATTCTTTTGGCTTGACTCAGTGCATAAAATTACAAAGGAAGCTATGAAAGTAGTAACAGGGTTACCTTCCATCGGTAACAGACCTGACAAAACCAAGAAGGTCTCCAATGACTTAGTAACAAACTTAACTGGTGCAACATCTAACAAGAGATCATTGAGGGTTAATGATGTGACCGATACAAATGTTAGATTTGTTAGCATGATTTTAGGTTACAAAGCAACTCATGCTAATAGGCTTAACTTAGTTTCCAGTTTATGCATAAAGATTGCTTATGACATGGTTAAGGACAATGTAAAAATTGATATCTGTGAATGGTTAAAGGATGAGTTAATTGACAATTTAGCAAAAATCAATAAGGATAAGAAAGGAACCTTTAGATTTGGAAATTTACTTGTATGCTTAATGCTACATATAACCAAACAGGCTCCCGGTATAGGCAACAAGGATTTTGGATTTGACATACTGGTAGGAAAAAAATTATCTGACTTATTTAACAACATGGGTGAAAATAGAGAAAAGAATATCAATGAGTATTTTCAAGAACTAAAGGTCAGAATGAATAAAAGAATTAGACTATCACAGAAAATTGTCAACAAATACAAGGATGATATATGTTTTGTAATAAAAAAGGATGAGATCTGGATGGAAGCAGTCATCCCAAGGACAATTTGGGTAAAAGAGATGGGATATGAAACAGATGACCACATAGTGGAAACTTATGCCAAAGCACTTCTGGAAGCCCCCAATGAACCAAAGGAAGAAGTATTTGGTAGTGTTGAGACCATTGAAAGTCAAATTCAATCTAAGAAGAGAGTGAAAAAGGTTGAGGCATTTGTGAGGAAAGGATCCAGACAAGTAAAAATCATAAAGGAAGACATATTAAAGAAAACTGGCATAACTGAAGATGAGTTGGCAGCCCAACAACCTGAAACTCATCTATCACCAGTAGATACTTCCTCAGAAGGAGACATGCCAACAAATTTCAAAAGAGTTGTCAAGAAAAGAGACCCCTCATCGGTAACCACTCCTTCACCTAGAAGGACAAGACAGAAGCAACAAGCCGTGAGATCTCCGGTCAAGAAAGTCACACCTAAGAAGAAGCTGACCCCCAAAAGGAAGAAGAAGACAAACACTGACCTAGTCCCTCTTGACATATTACTGAATGAGATCATAGAGGAAGGTAAATTGAAAAACATAGGGAAAATCTATGACACCCTATCAAATGATGAGAAAGGACAAGTTGAAGAAAGTGTTATATTACACATGGACATGTATAAAAAGTTTTTGTTGCAAGTCTTAAATGAAATTCCTGATGAACTATATAAAAGACTTGAGGCTAGAAGGCAAGGAATAATTGAGTTGGATAAGAAAATTAAAATAGAAAAACTACTTGCAGTATACCCGGTTAACTCACCTAAGGAAATTGATGATCTGATAGCTCAGACCAACCGAACAGTTTTTTCCACTACACATCGTCAAATTTCACTGATGGCAGGTAGAGTTACAGAAGTTTCAAAGGAAACAGAAAATGGTTGGGATACATTCTTGGTTGAAAAAGAAAAACAAGAAGAATATAGGAATTCCAAGCCCATTCGGGTATATCAGAAGGACAAAGGGAAAGGTAAAGTTGGTGGACCACCAAGTATCAAGATTAGAGACAACTTACCCCCACCTCCTTTAAATACTCCACCGTTAAAAACAACAACTACAGAAGATCAACCGGCAACTGAGAGTATGGACACAGAGGATAATAATCCTAATCCTGAAGTCCTATATACTGTGAATGTTGATACTCAGAAGATCAACATATTGGTAGATAAGGATACACCAAATAAATCAGGTATAGCCAAAGAGCCTCCAGCAATAGGAAACACAGAGAAACTGGCAGCAGATAGAGAGAAAAAGATGGAATCTGGAACACAAACAGAGAAACCAACAGAGCTAAAAGCTCTAGAACAGATGCCACCAGTAAGAAATGATGCAGGAAAACCAATGCTTAAAGAGATGGAGACACAAATAGACCTACCAGAGGTCAATACTAGCATGGTCACTTCCACCAGCACTCAGTTTGTTGGGTCACCATCAAATGTGACTGAGGTATTACTTGAATCTATCAAGAAAATAACTAATTATAGCTCACAAGCTTATAAAGAAATAGATGATTCAATTCCATTTTTGAAAACAATAGCTCCTAATTGTAATATAGACAATAAAGATTCTTTAGGCCAGTTGGATACACTTTGTAAATATATTTCTAGAAATTTTGAGAAAACAAAGGTAGAATCTATAAAGGAAAGTGTAGAAAAAGAGAAACAAAAATTGTTTGAGGAAGGAATAAAGAAGTGTAACAGGGAATTTGATACACTACTACTGGAACTGTGCAATTTATTCAAAGAGTACAAAACTTTATACAAAGACACCTGTAAGATAAACTTTTTGACCATAGATGTAGACAAAAAGATGAGCAAGGTACAGGAAGAGATCAATAAACTTGCAGATAATTTTGTTAACTCACCCGATACATTATCAGTTTTTGAGGAAAAGATAACAAATTTTGAGGAAGAATTGCTCAAATTAGAAAGAGAGAAAGAGAAAATAATAAACAAGGCAAAATTCTTGAGATCTAAACTAAGTCCAAGATTGGACTATTTAGCATCTCTGTGGAAGGAAATCTCAGAGGCACTAACACAGGGAAGCAAAACATCGACAGAGCACTTGCAGCATCTCACCGGTACAGTATACAGAACTAAGACAACAATAAAAGATAGCAAGAAGTTTATGGATGGTATAAACTTAATTTTGGGAGATATTCTTCAGATAATAACTACCCAACTACAAGGTTGAGGTTATGGATTGGTACAACTACAAAATCTACTAACCATTGTCATTGATGCCAAAGAGGGAGTAGTAGGATGAGAAAATTCAAAACACAGGGATCACATGCTCAGGGGGAGTTCTCACATTTTTGGTAACATTTTTGGTCTACACATTTTTTTGGATATCTTTTGAAATTTCTCATGAGTGTTGCCATCAATGCCAAAGGGGGAGATTGTTGGCATATGGACACTCCAATGAGACATTGTGTGTGATTGAAGGTTTTGTCATTGATGGCAACCTTGCAATCCTATGGCACCGGCAAGACATTATACCGACAAAGCATTACACAGGAAACCTTGCAATCCTATGGCACCGACAAGACATTATACCGGCAAAACATTATTCAAGCAAGACAGTGCACCGACATCAGCAAGATCACTCTACACCAGCACCGACACAGAAGATGTACACCGGCACAGAAGAAAACATGTATACCAACACAGAGGCTGACAGGATTTTTTGATATGTAATATTTTGTTTATTATTGTAAGTCAACTTGGCAAATTGTAAAATGACTCTTGTATATAAAAGAGATCATTGTAGACATTTGAAGATATGGATAGGAAGCATAAAGAAAATTATAAGGCAGACCTAGTGTGTGAATTGTAGGTCAAGGGTATTTGTAAAGAACGGAGCAAGAACCAGTACTGAATCTGGCATTAAAGATGCTATTGTAAAGCAGTACAGATCATTGGATTTGCATAATCCTCATTGTAAGTTAGTGTGACTTCTTATTGAGTAGTGTGCTCTAGGTAGTTGGCCTTCCTGCATGTGCAGGCCCCTATTGTAAGTATTATTCTCTAATTGGCCAGTAAGTGAATATTATGGGTCACAAATCCCACTGAGGTTTTTCCCACACTGGGTTTCCTTGTTAAACATCTTGTGTTATGGTGTTCTTTTCATGTGGATGTTTTTGATTCTGTTATTTACATTAATTCTTGCATACCGGTATACTGTTACTTTATGTTCTGCATATTCAGTTTTAAGAAAATCACATTACCAGTCAGATACTGATTCACCCCTCCCTCTCAGTATCTATGGGAACCCTAACATCATCCATAAAACTAGAGATGACAATGCTTGGGCAACCTATTACTACAACTACAACCCTGTATCAAGGCTTGGGAAACCCAAGATTTAATAAATCTACCTAGGCCCTCCACAATAGTAATAAAAAAATAGGGATCTAAAGAGGATCCCCTTGGAAAAGATCCTTGGAATCTCCAAATAACTCATAGCACACCATTAATAATAATAAAGAAGGACAAAGAAGTAACACAACTCATCGTCTAGCTGACCCACTCCTAACTAAAACCAAAGGCTATAATAGTTTTATGCAAAAACCACCACTTAATTCTATCATAAGATTTGGTCACATCTAAT
Source organism: Cryptomeria japonica (assembly GCF_030272615.1). Taxonomy (NCBI): domain Eukaryota; kingdom Viridiplantae; phylum Streptophyta; class Pinopsida; order Cupressales; family Cupressaceae; genus Cryptomeria; species Cryptomeria japonica. The sequence continues at coordinate 849,736,607 of NC_081414.1, forward strand.
TTTATTAACATATATTTATCCTTAGACACTTCCATAGAGTGAATGGCTTCAAAAGAAACCACCACTCCATCTAGAATTTGTCTACCTACTAAAAATCCCCTTGCTCATCTGAGATCAAAGATGAGAGCTAAATTTTGAGCCAATAATTTTGTACACCACATTATAGAGAGAAATGATCCTAAAGAAATCCAACCGATTAGCACCTTCATTTTTAGCAATAAGAACAAGCAAAGTAGAATTCAAGGGTCGAAGAATTTATTTTCTACCAAGAGATTTCTGAATCACCTTCAACAAATCCAAATTAAGAAAATTCCCAAGTTACTAAAAACATTCTATAGGAAACCCATCTAGACATGGAGATTTAGCCATGCACATCCAAAAAATAACATCTTCTAATTTAGGCAGAGACATTTGATTTATGGGGGGAATCATTCACCTCATTGGTGACAAGAGAAGGAATTCAAGAAAGGATCATATTCTCATCCTCTTCAGTAGGAGGTAAATCTTCAATAAAGAGAACTAAATAGTACCGAGTAGCCTCACGAGACAAAGCTTGCATTGAGGATAATTGAATTATGTTTGAATCATCCAAATAGAATATATAACTCTCATTCTGATGGGCTTGCACAAAATTATAAAAAAATTCATGTTCATGTCCCCTTCATCAATTCAAGCCTTTTCATTCTAAACAATCTCCTCACAAAGTTCCCACTCCTCTAACTCCCTCACAACTTGGGACTTCAATTTTCTTAAATACTCTAAAAAACCATGATCACACATTTAATAACTGATAACATCAAGGCATGCCTAAATATTATTCTTCATATCATGAAGGTTACCATAACACAACCTATTCCATCATTTAAGCTGAAATTTCATGAACTATAATTTTTTAAGAAAGTAATACATAGTAGTGCCATAGGCAGGGCCACCATCTCACCTCCACTAGATCATTAAGTCATGAAGGGAAGAATCACAAAGCCACAAGAGTTGAAACTTAAATGTGGGTTCTTAAGAACTCTAAAAGAAGTTATTGAAAATTTAACTGGCCAATGATTAGAACCCCTCTAGTCAAGGATCTCAGAACTACGAATCAAGCTACCATCAAGATACCACCAACCCAAAAGTAGGAGATTAGAAATTTATCTAATCATTTAGAAATAGCATCCTCACCACACTATCTATTATTACATTTGTAGACCCCATTAGATGATTTGATATTAATTAAATCAAGGAGGTCTAAATTCTGGCAAAAGAGATCAAAAGAAGGACCCAACCTAGCAAACCCTTCCCTTTTTTCTTGTAAACTTAATCCTGAATTGAAATCACCAGCTAAAACCCAAGGATGAAAAGGAACACATGATCTAACATACCTTATATGAGACCAGAGAAATTTTTTTCCATGGATATTAATTAGAGAATACAGATTAGTAACCAAAATAATCTCCCCATATTTTAAACTAGAGGGTAGCGTAGACACAGTGAAATGACTAGATATCCACCAAAGTGGAACAATCTTTCTTAGATAGCCAAAAAGGAGCCATTCCTCCATAATAGCCCAAGGAACCAATACACTGACACTAACCAAAAAATTAGATAATAGAAGGATGGAATCAACTAAAAGATTAGTCTCTTGGATGCAAAATATAATTAGAGAATGAAATACAACCAAATCATGAATAGGATTTTGTCAAGGAATTTTATTCAACCCCATTACATTCCAAGAGAGAATAATCATTGAAGAGATTGGGAAAAGTGAACATTAATGGGTTTGATAAACCTAGATTCCACCAATAGTTCTCCAGCTCATTTAATCTTCACCTGATCCTTCTTGTAACCACCTTTTTAAGAATTCTCAAAAGGACCTTTGTTAAGAGGTTGCTTCTATAGACCCAATTCCTGAGAAGACCCTCATGCTTTACTAGATACTAGCACCTCCTTAGCTAAATCTTCCAAGAAAATATCATCATGCATACCTACAGAATCACCTGAATCACCCAAAGCAAGACCATTAGGGGAGACCCCTGAGAATTTCACAGACCTAGTGAAGATGGAAAATCCCAAATAGTCTCGTGCTCCTACACATCATCCATTCACATAAATATAATCTCGTACTCCTACACATCATCCATACCCATAATAGTAGCCCCAAAAGTCACTCCCACTAAAATCCCTTCCTCCAAGGCCAAAGTGTCCAACACCCCAAATTAGTTGAAACCCTCATCATCTTGCATATCTCTATAGGACCTCTTCTACCCACTCCCCTTAGCCCAAGGCTTAACAAGTATAAAACCATCCTTATTTGGACCACCATCCTTTATAGGGGCTTTTTCTTTGTTCCCTTTATCTACTATCAAATTTTAAATCACTAGCAACTATATTTACCCAGGACATTATCATTGAAGGTAACTATACTCATGTTAAATATGACAAGGAAAAGGGATGGACTCATAATCTCGTTGTTGAACCTAAAGTTTTTTCCAAAGAATCTGACAAGGGATTTTTCAAATTAATCTCCACCCAAACACCTATTACAATAAGCTTCCCAATCAGAGCAACAATTCTTTGTAAAATATCCTCTCTCCAAAATTCTAATGAAAGTCATGGGAGATGAATCTGTGACATCCTAAAATTACACCCCTTTTAATTTTTTACTACATTTGGGTCTTCGCCTTAGTGTTCGCATCCCTTGTCCTTATCAAAGACATGATTTTGATCACACATGTCAAAAAATTCATACAACTCAATGATGTAACTTAACTTCACCTTGATTGATCAAAAACAACTTTGAAATATCAAAAAAAAAATTATTTTTTTTGGCTTTCTACATGTTAGTAATTTGGTTTTTTGAAGACCTTCTGGGCATTTTCAGCCCTTGAAACTTTGCTTAGTCCTTTAGAAAGCATGTTCTTGAAGGACTTCACCTCCAAATCTTGGAAAACTTTCCAATGAGCTAAACGACTCGTAATTTCAAGCCCTGAGTAGAAAGTTAGGTCTAGTCAAAGTTAGGATAATTTGATATAGTTTTTTGAAAATTTCATAATATTTTTATTTTATTATGCAATAAACAAGTCTGACCATTGAGTTTCTATTCTCAAGGGGTTTTGGTGACCCTTGGAATCCCATGAATTATTATATACAGGATTTTTGAATAGAATGAACTACTCTTTGTCTTGCTTCAATTTTGTCTTCATCTTGTTTGTGTAAGCAAGTTCACAATACCGCAGGTTCTCACTTAGGTATTGTCTCCTGGAATCCATATTTCAGATCATTGATCCTACCCCAAATTAGGGCAAGACAAGGGCATAGCGCTCTGGTCACCCCTAATGGGGACCTATCTTAGACCCCTCTCCTTGACCTATCTCAAATTTGAAGCAGGAAAATGCCCCCTATGTCGGTTCATATCAAAAAATCAGTGAATTAATCCTATTAGAAAGTATATAAGAGGGATTCCCCCCCTCATTGGATAAATCCACAATTATTATCAATTATCTGAGCATTCAAGAGATCATGCATTCAAGCATTCAAGAGAAATTGAGCATTTTTAGTCTTCCTTCAAGCTTTAGAGCGACAATAGAGTCAAGATTTCAAGCATTGAAGAGGAGATCATCATTCTAATCCATGAAATCATAATTCCATGTGGAGGCAAGAAAAACTTCACAAGGAGGTATAGGCATTTCATTTTCAGTAAATACAACATCCCCTCAAAGAGTAGGATTTCTACTTTTAGTCATTTTAATTACATTATTTCAACCACTTGGTTAATTCCAAAATTAGGGTTTGACCTAAAGGAAAACCCTTATTTAGTTGTACTTTTGGATTTAAGCTTTATTTGCAAAGATGGGAAAACCTTTTTCAACTTGCAGAAAGTTTGGAGGACTGATGGGAGGGTGACCTAGTCCGAACATAGGGTCCCTACAACTTTTGGTATATTTCACAGAGTGACTCTGAATCATCTCAAACTTTTCAGATCTAGGTGCAATATGAAATCCCGAATTTGTAGCTCACTATTTTCTCATGCTTTGTCTTCATTTCCTACACTTAGTCTTGATTCAGTTAATCAACTTATAAAAGAGGGCCAACTACATTCCAAACACAACCAATCTACTTAGTATTTAGTCCTTGCATCATTTAGGATTGGATCTAGTGAATTCATTCCCCTCTTTTTAATGTAAAGTCTCCCTAAGTGAAAATTGAGCTTAGTAATCCTTCTTTCCCCATGGTGAATTTGCTAAGCCACCAAATTTCCACTTTACATTTTGGTGAACCTGACGTGAGCAACCTTAATTCTGATTTTTATTTTCAGATCTGCGTGTATGCAATTTAAATTCAAATTTTCAATTACAAGTTTAATTCTCTTGCAATTTTCAAAAATTAAGAGGTCAAATTTATAAAAACCCTAATTTTTAGATTCAAAATTGAGCTTGTGATTTGTCTAAATTGAATTGACTATTTCAGATCTGAGAACTCTTCAATTTTACAATTCAAGTTTTCATGTACATGTTCAATTTTTTAAAAAAATTAAAATAAGTGGTTAAATTAAAACAAACCCTAATTTTTAATTTTAAAATTGAACTTGTGGATTGTGTAGATCTTGAATTAATTTTCAAATTTAAGTCCTTGCTTCAATTTCAAAATTAAAATTCCCACCTTACAACATTCAAATTTTCAAATTAATTTTTTTAAATTAAGCGGTTTATGCAAGAAACCCTAATTTTTAAAATTAAATTAATCTTGTGCAATTTCAAAATTTCTTTTGAGCATTTAATTGACTTGATTAAATCTAAAGGCTCTTTTTGTACTTCTAAACATCATAAAAGTTGGCTCTTAGGTGTGCCCTTTTTTTGTTGTATTCTTTCAATTAATCATCTTGTCGAACATCCTATGTGTGTCCTATTTCAACCTTCAAGGCTTATTTTCACATATCTAGACATCTCCAATTCCCGTATCCTTTTGGAATTCATATTAAAATCACAATATCTTGCTTCCTTGAAAATTTGGTAAAAAGTTGGTAGGACCAAGTAGGTACCTACTTGGTCTCAACTTTTTCTCCTCAAATTTTGGGAGTCTGTTTTGACTATATTTTACTGCTAAATTCCAAAGATTTGTGAAATTTTATTGATTTAAAGTTGCCCAAATGTCAAAAACAAATATAAATTTCAACATTTCCATTTTCAATTTAAATTTTAAAATTAAGTGTTTAATTATGTATACCCTAATTTTTAAAATTAAATGATGTCTTCAGTATTTCAACATTCCAAGATTTCAAATATTTTAGTTAAGAGGTTAGATTTGAACAACCCTAATTTTTATTTTGATCTTTCCTCCTTTCAAATTTTTAAAATTAACAGGTCACTTTCAGCCCTAATTTTAAATTTCTATCTTCTAAGGGATAATTTCAAATTTAAATTAAGAGGTTATTTTAACAAAGCCCTAATTTTAAATTTCAAATTCCTAGGAGATTGCATTATTCTTTCAATCACTTTTTATTTTAAAATTAAAAATTCAAATTTGTCTCCCTTAGTGCATGAGTTTAACTACTTTTAGTCCTACCTATAGTATCCCCATTAGAAGAAGTAGAATTAAGAACGCCCAAGGTTTAATTACCAAGGAAATAGAGCCTAATTTGGCTAGATTTTTCAATGACAATATTGGTGGCTTTTCCAATCCTACAAATGTTGGTATTTTGGTATGGTTTTGTCATTGATGTTAACACCTAAAACTCTAGCACTTTGGAGAATCAACAACATTCACTGGCAAACAAATGACTTATGCACAGTCATCGGTATATGGTACACCGACAAGATATAATGACCATTGGCACTTGGAATGGCATGAAAAACACTTGGTTATATCGAAGACATTGTTTGGACATATTATCTTGGAGAATTGTTTATTGGTATATTCATATTTGCATATTTGTTATTACTGGTAAATAGGTCCAGGTTATGCACCGACAGGTTTATCTTTTCCAAATCAACACGACATGCTATGGAGATGATTTATTATTGTTGTAAATGCATCAAGCCGACATGTTGAATCAGTTATTGCATCAGATATTGTTTTGTTTGTAAAATGATTTTATTGTAATATCTTGTAGAGCTGACCTACTAAAATTGGTCCTAGGTTATGGTATAAATGTAAGATCTTATTTGTAAGATCGAATGTGGAATGCGAAAAACAATTGTGTGAAGGTATATGCGAGAATAAGCAGAGCTATACATGCTGACATCATTTGAAGGTAAAGAAAGGTTTTTGTGAAAGCATATCAGAACTACACTGGTACTGAATCCAGCATATGAAGATGCTATTTTGAGTAGTACATTCTTATTGGATTTAACCATCCAATTGTAGTCAGTGTGACTCCCATTTTGTGTTTGAGCAGTGAGCTCTAGGCACTTGGTCTTTCTGCATGTGCAGACCCCATTTGTATACACTTACTATCTGTAGTAGTATCATCGGATTGTAGGTAAGGTTTCCCATCATGGTTTTTCCCCTTATAGGGTTTCCATGTACAAATATTGGTGTTATGTATTGTGGATGACTTTGTCTTTTTGTTTCATGCATTAATCTTTATCGGTATTGCAATTATCTGATAAAACTATCCACCGGTATTAAGTAGAAAGTTGATTAAGTTATTTTGGTTTAAATTCATTTGACAACTGATTCAACCCCCCCCCCCCTCTCAGTTTTCTTTGGGACCTGACAATTGGTATCAGAGCCTAGTCCTCTTTTGCAGAAGTTTAACAGGTTGAGGAGATCCAATGTCTACTAACTATTTTAGGAAGGACAGTCCTAAACTTGATGGAACCACCTATGGCATATGGAAGATCATAATAGAGACACATCTAAATTGCATTGGAAAGGACATCTGGGAAGTTACAAATAATGGCTCTACTGCACCCACTTCTAGTCAGCCTAATCCACCTAACTTGACTAAAGATGAGGAAAATGATTGCAAAGCAAGACAAGCACTTTTGAGCGCATTAAGAGATCATCAAATCATGGGATTATCACATAGATCAACTACTAAAGCTATTTGGGATCATTTGGAAACACTGAATGAAGGAGATTCCAGAATCAAAATTGCAAAACTTGAAAGCTTCCAGGTCAGGTATGAAAATCTGAAAATGGAAGAACATGAAAGGATTTCTGCTTTTATGGAAAGAGTCAATGAAATTATTTTGGGTATTAAATGTTGTGGAGGAACCTTAAGTGAAGATGAAATTGTTTCAAAAGTTTTAAGAGGATTTCCACTGGCATATTAAATGAAGGTTACTGCTATAAATGAGTTAAGAACAATGCCTAATACATCAGTAACTAGGGATACATTGATTGGAAAACTTTCAGCTTTTGAAATTGAGGAATTTGGTCATGTTGCTACTATAAAGATAGATTTAGCCTTTAAACCATCAACATCATCTGCATCATCATTTGACAAATCTGATTAGAAAGCCTTTTATGCTAGAGAACTTGAGGAAAGCAGGAGAGAAAATGAAGAACTCAAAGAATTTGAAGCACTATTTGCAAGGAAAATGCCTAAAGGTCTAGTTGGAAGTAAGTATGAAGGTAAAGCACCCTTTAAATGTTTTAACTACAATAAGATTGGTCATATGGCTTCAAGATGCCTGATAGACATGCTAGACTAAGAGAAGAAGCTAGAAGGACATACAAGCCTAACCCTAAATATCAGAGATACAGATTTAAGAAGAATAAAGAGAAATCTTGTTATCTTGTTGATGAAGGAGTGACTGATGATTTTGGTGAGGATCCGACAAACAATGGATGGGTTTTTTTTGGTATAATAGAAGATCAGCCGACACCTATAGTCCAACTGATAGAGCAGGCCTTGGGAGCTAAAATTGAAGTAAAGGATGAGTGGATCATTGATTCAGGATGCTCACATCATATGATAGGAGATAAACGTAAATTATTAAACTTTCAAGAATATAATGGAGGCTTAGTGAGATTTGGAGATGATAAAGCTTGCCTAATCAAAGGTAAGGGTACAATATCACTTGATGGTAAGCATAATACTAACAATGTTTACTATGTTGAAGGTTTAAAGCATAATCTTTTGAGTGTTGGTCAATTAGTTGAGAAAGGATTTCAGTTACAGTTCAAAAATGGAAAATACAAAATCATGAATAGAACTGGTTTAGAAATTGCACCTGGTAATCAAACTAGAGGTAATATCTTTCATTTGAATAACAGTGAAAAGAGGTGCTTGATTTCACATATTGACGAAAGTTGGCTATGACATAAAATACTCTATCATGTTAACTTTGATTGCATGGTGAAAATCAGTACTACTAAGGTAGTTAGAGATTTACCTAAAATTGTCAAACCTCACAATACAGTATGTAAGGAATGTTAATTTGGAAAACAGGTTAGAGCTAGTTTCAAAAGTATTCCAGAAAAATCCAACAATGCTCTTGATTTAATTCACACTGATTTATGTGGTCTAGCTAGAACTAAAAGCTTGCAAGGTGATAGATATTTCATGTTAATCATTGATGACTATTCTAGAATGTGTTGGGTTACTTTTCTCAAAGAAAAATCAGAAGAACTTGGAAAGTTTAAACTATTCAAAGCAATGGTTGAAAATGAAACCGATAAGAAAATCAAATGTCTAAGATCAAATCAAGGAGGAAAATTTACATCTAAGGATTTTAATGCATTCTGTGAAGTGAATGGAATTAGAAGACAACTATTAGCACCTCAGATACCACAACAAAATGCAGTTGTTGAAAGGAAAAAGTGAACTATCTTGGATGTAGCTAGAAGTATGTTATCAGAAGAAACCCTACCACATGTATATTGGAGAGAGGCAGTAAGTACAATAGTCTATACATTTAACAAAGTTCACATCAAAGGTGAAACCAGTAAGACCCCTCATGAACTATGGTGTGGTATTACTCCTAGTCTTAAATATTTTAGAATATTTGGAAGTAAATGTTATATTAGAAGAGATGAGTATATTGGGAAATTTGATCCTAGAAGTGATGAAGGAATATTTCTTGGTTATTCCTCTAAGAGTAAAGTCTATACATTTAACAAAGTTCACATCAAAGGTGAAACCGGTAAGACCCCTCATGAGCTATGGTGTGGTATTACTCCTACTCTTAAATATTTTAGAATATTTGGAAGTAAATGTTATATTAGAAGAGATGAGTATATTGGGAAATTTGATCCTAGAAGTGATGAAGGAATATTTCTTGGTTATTCCTCTAAGAGTAAAGCATATAGATGTTTTAACAAAAGATTGCAGAAAATTGTTGAGAGTACAAATGTAAAGATTGATGAACAATTTAGAGGAACTTCAAGGTATATAGATTCTAAACCAGCAATAGAAATTCTAACAAATGAACCTACATTGAACCCATCGATATAGAATGGAGATCCAGTTACACCGGTACCATCTAAAAATTCCACTGTGATTGAGGATTAGCAGCAAACGAAGACACCCCGGTATGTAAGATTGAATCATTCTGAAGATCAGATAATTAGAAACAAGCATAAAGGAGTTATGACAAGAGGAAGATTGCCAAATGAAGAGGTATGTCTTATTTCTCAAATTGAACCATCATCAGTTAATGAGGCATGTGAAGATAAATATTGGACTAAAGCTATGGAAGAAGAATTAGAACAAATTGAGAAGAATAACACTTGGACATTAGTTCCCTGGCCTAAAGATAAAAATGTAATTGGAACCAAATGGGTATTCAAAAACCTATTTTGCACCAGTAAATAGAATTGAGGGAGTCAGATTGTTTTTGACTTTTGTAGCACATAAGAACTACAAAGTATATCAAATGGATATTAAATGTGCATTTCTGAATGGAGATCTTGAAGAGGAAGTTTACATTGAACAACCTGGTGGATTTTCTTTGACAGAGGACAAAGATATGGTTTGCAGGTTAAGGAAAGCTTTGTATGGATTGAAACAAGCTCCAAGAGCTTGGTATGCAAGATTGGATAAGTATCTTTTGAAGATTGGTTTTTCTAAAGGTAATGCTGACAACAAATTATATTATAAAGTGATTAATGATGACATCTTGACTATAGAAGTTTTTGTTGATGATATAATCTTTGGAGGAGAAGATGGATTATGTAAAGACTTTTCTATTAAAATGCAGCAAGAATTTGAAATATCTATGATTGGTGAAATAAGATTCTTTTTAGGATTGCAGATTTCACAGACTGACAAAGGTATATTCTTAAGTCAATCCAAATACTTAAAAGAGTTACAAAGAAATTTGGGATGGAGAACTCTAAACTGGTAAGCACGCCTATGACTACAAATGACAAACTATCACTAAGGGATGAATCTACACCTATTAATCCAACAAGGTACATATCTATGATAGGAGGTTTACTGTATTTGACACAAACCAGACCTGATATTATGAATGCAGTATGTATTGTTTCAATATTTCATTGTAATCCTAGAGAAAATCATGAATCAACATTAAAAAGGATTTTTCGGTACTTACAAAGCACTAAAAATCTTGGATTATGGTATCCTAGAGATGAAAACTTTGAACTATGTGCATACACAGATGCAAATTGGGTAGGAGATGTGGATGATAGAAAAAGCACCACCGGTGGAGCATTTTTTCTTGGAAGCAGACTAGTTTCTTGGTTAAGTAAGAAACAGAGTTGTACATCTTTATCAATAGCAGAATTAGAATATGTTGCAGCAGCAACTAGCTATACACATGTACTATGGCTTAAACAAATATTGAAAGACATACAGGTTAAACGCAAGGAATGTATAACTATCTATTGTGATAACACTATAGCAATTGATATATCTAAGAATCTGGTACTACATTCTAAAACAAAACATGTTTCCATCAAACTGAATTTTATAAGGGAAAATGTTGAAGCAAAAGAAATAAAATTGGTTTATGTGAATACTAAAGAGTAGATTGCAGATATTTTCACTAAACCTCTGCCTAAGGAAACTTTTGAATATCTTAGCGATCAGCTTGGGGTCATACCCCCACCGATAGATACTTAGAGAGTTGATATTTGTCATCAATCAACAGAATGAACAGAGAAATCTTTTACTCTGACTTTCATGAGGAAGATACTTCTTAGGGGGAGTAGTTGGTATACTGAATTGGTTGGTATTTTGCATATGAACTTGGTTTTGTAGTAACTTTGGCATTTGATGTCAAAGGGGGAGAGATTGGTATGGGAAAACATGATATAAAACATGTTACACAAAGAAAACACAAGGAAACACATGTTACTCTCAGGGGGAGAGATCGTTTCTTTGAGATTGAATTTACTTATACCTTGGTAATTGTTGGTACTTTGGTATTTGGCATTTTTGTTTTGGCACTTTGATGGTTTTTCCATCTTGTGTTGCCATCAATGCCAAAGGGGGAGATTGTTGGTATTTTGGTATGGTTCCGTCATTGATGTCAACACCTACTAAAACTCTAGCACTTTGGAGAATCAACAACATTCACGGGCAAACAAATGACTTATGCACAATCATCGGTATATGGTACATCAATAGGATATAATGACCACCGGCACTTGGAATGGCATGAAAAACACTTGGTTATGTTGAAGAAATTGTTTGGACATCTTATCTTGGAGAATTGTTTATTGGTATATTCATATTTACATATTTGTTGTTACCGGCAAATAGGTCCAGGTTATGCACCGACAAGTTTATCTTTTCCAAATCAGCATGACATGCTATGGAGATGATTTATTATTGTTGTAAATGCATCAAGCTGATATGTTGAATCAATTATTGCATCGGATATTGTTTTGTTTGTAAAATGATTTTGTTGTAATATCTTGTAGAGCAGACCAACTAAAATTGGTCCTAGGTTATGGTATAATTGTATGATCTTATTTGTAAGATCGAATGTGGAATGCGAAAAAGAATTGTGTGAAGGTATATGCGATAATATGCAGAGCTATACATACTGACATCATTTGAAGGTGAAGGAAGGTTTTTGTGAAAGCATATCAGAACGACACCGGTACTGAATCTAGCATATGAAGATGCTATTTTGAGTAGTACATTCTTATTGGATTTAACCATCCAATTGTAGTCATTGTGACTCCCATTTTGTGTTTGAGCAGTGAGCTATAGGCGCTTGGCCTTTCTGCATGTGTAGACCCCATTTGTATACACTTACTATCTACAGTAGTATCATCTGATTGTGGGTAAGGTTTCCCACCATGGTTTTTCCCCTTACAAGGTTTCCATGTACAAATATTGGTGTTATGTGTTGTGGATGACTTTGTCTTTTTGTTTCATGAATTAATCTTTGCCAGTATTGCAATTATCTGATTAAACTATCCACCGGTATAATAGATTGTTTCACAGGTATTAAGTAGAAAGTTGATTAAGTTAATTTGGTTTAAATTGATTTGACGACCGATTCACCCCCGCCCCTCTCAGTTGTCTTCGGGACCTAACAATAGATATTCATGTTTGTCCTCTTGATAATTCTCATAATGAGGAGTCATCAACTAGGGTATCTATTGACCAATTGGTGAAGATGGACAATCAATTTGACAATCTTCAACAATGAATGAGTCAAGAATACCTTGAAAAGTGAGGCTCTCCCATTGATTGAAGGTTTAAAAAGAATGATTCAAAATGATAAACATGGTGTTGATATCTTACGTGGTATTTCTCATATTTTTTATTTTAATATCATGCATATGAAGAGTTGCACGGAAAACCTAGGTTATACACAACCTCCTAGTCAATTTAATCATTTCATTCCTTTGACAACTCCTATGACTGGTGTTCCTATCTTCACATCAAACATCATGACTACCTCTACACAAAATCTCATACCTACAAATATTAGTCATGGGGGAAATACCTCTTCTTTCATTTCTCCTACCATGAGTGTTCCTCTTATTACTGAATCACACTCACCACCTATAAATGCTAGTCAAGGGGGTAACTCCTTCAATCACAATTCTTTCATTCCTCCTATGAGTCTTCCATGTGTTACCCAACCTTCTCCATTATATAGTGGCCCACCTCCTTATTCTCAATCTCTTCCTTCATTCAACAATATTACTCCTCCCTCTCAATCCAACCTGTCTAATTTCAATTCTTCTACCGAAGATACAATCAATAGTCTAGCTCAAACAGTGTCTCACAACAAAAAATAGCTTCTATGAATCAATCCAAGTATAATTTGCCCACATTTGATGTAGCAAGCCCATTATCCAATGAAATTGTAATAGTCATCCCTCTTAAACATGTATAAGTCCCTCAATTGGAGCCTTATAATCGAAAAGGTGATCCCTTAACTCATGTTAAAACATTCCAAACTTTGTGTAGTGACTTTTCTTATGATCAAAGATTAGGAGCAAAATTGTAAATACTATGACATTAAGGGATAGAGATTTACAATGGTATTTTTCTTTGCCTCCTTATTCTATTACTTCTTTTCAACAAATGGCTAATGCTTTTATTCAACAATTTCACAATAACATTGGTCATAATTTTTTTGATTACATGAAAAGAAGATTTTAAAGGTGGCCATTTACAACAAGTTAGAAAATAGATAAAACATGAAAGGTCCAGCTAGATAGAACATAACAACAAATCGAAACAATTGGTAGAAACAAAAAGACAACAAGAGAAACAAAAGTGACAAAAGGACATCACAACAATACCTAAGGGACAACCAAGAGAACAAAACAACAAAACTAAGAAAAATTCTTGAGAAGCTCCACTACTTCTTTCTCTAGTTGGACCTTTGAGGCAGTATCACTCTTAAGATCATCTAGTTCCTTAGCTTCCTAATCCATCTTTCTCATACTCGCCTGGATTCGTTTACAATGTCTAGTAGCCACATCTTCAAGTTTCAAAGCATTATCCTCAGAAATATCTATTGTGTTCTTTTCTAGCAAAATCCGTTCTAGTTTACTTATCATCACTTTGAAGTTATCAACTGAGTCTTTCAGAATTTTTTGGCTTTGTTTTTCTTCAAGGTATTCTCATGACTATGAACCCTCTTTTCCAACTCAGTGAACCTAGCCTCCAAAACATTAAATTGGGAACCATAAGATCCAGTAATAGCCTCTACATCGCTAATGACTTTTGTTAATTCCTTCAGATAATTAGACAAGGAACTGAGATTACCTATCCCATCAACTTCTAGAATGTCTACTTTCTTAAAAGAGTCCTCTTGTTTACTCTTCAAAATTTCAATCTCCGAGTAGACCCATTATATAATCTTATAAAACTCCATCAACCCATTCTTCATAGTATGAAGCATGGAAATAGGAGAATCACTGCTATCTTTATTAAATTATGACAAAACAATATTATTCTCCAGGGTCTCCATATCGACAACTGTGATTTTGTCTTTAGGAGGTAGAGTCTCACCTTCCACCACATTCTTCCCCTCTTTCTGAACACCACTGTAGATAGGAATTTGGAAATCATCAAAGCAAATCAAAATTAGCCTAGCTCAATCACAAAAACTAAATTGCAATGATAATAAAACCTATAAACATTCAATAGAGATATGGAAATAAAACATTCAATTTAAACGTAAACCATCACAAATGCGGATGTCTCCTCCATGATTCTCCATTGTCCTTCTTTCTCTTTCAAATTGCTTTGTTTGTGGATGTCACCTACAAGTGCATAAGCATGAGATGAAAGCAAGATTGACAAGACAACATAAGGATACTAGAAGCGTGATTGATTGATTGATCGGGGGGGCATGATTGATCGATCGGGGGGGAATATTTCTTTTTCTTTATAGATCATATTGTTCTTTGTTTTGACATGTCGATTATATTGGACATGTTGATCCTTGAATACATGTGGGTTTTTAGACTTATGACTTTTATGCTTGGCATCCAAATTGCTTGGAGGGGGAAATGAATGCATGGATGGATATGAATGAAATGGAGTTCTTTTGGATTGATGAAATTTACTCAAGGATGTGTGCCTTTGCTGACCTTGCATAGAGGATGAAGGGATATAAGGACCTAAGATGGATGGAAGGTATGATGGGGAAGGTGTATGTTTTTATTTTGATGGAGGGATACCAACGTCTTGAGAGTGAGTTGTGTAGACATGACCCTTAAGATCTTCTTTGATAGGGAGGGGTTCTTTCTCATGAAGGTCTACTCCTTTGCCTTTATGAATATCTTGACTTGTAGGATACTCTTTTCTTTGGGAAGAAGACGTGAGTCCATTATGAGGTGGATATGATAGGAGAGAAATAATGAGATCAAGAAGTGGATCAGATTGGACCAAAGTGGAAGAACCCATTATGCATGTCGAGGGTTCATGAACATCTTGCACTAACATGTTAGAATCATGAGGGGGATTAGGATTAGGAGGGAGACTAGGATTGTATAGTGGACATGGTTCAACAACAGGCTCTTCAAGAGATGGAACGGGAGAAATAATGGGATCATCAAAAGAAATGCGATCTTGGAGTGTATATGCTAGATTAGGACATGGAGATGGAGGAACAAAAGGATCTTGTGGAGGATTTAAAGGAATAATTTGATCTTGACAAGGAGGAAGATCATTTGAATCCTCTTTAAAGGTGCTTTGCTCTTGACTTTTAATGGGATCATCGGAAAGGATGGAAGGGATATCTAGAATGTCAATGGGATTTGAAAGGGCATTGTGTTCTTGGATAGAATTGACAGGAATAAGTGAATCATTGTGAGTGTCTGGGGAAATGGGATCTTGGTCAACAATTGGATGGGATGATAAGGTTTCAAGACCTTGATTGTCATCTATTTCAAGACACATTTCTTCATGCTCTAAATTATCCTCTTGACATGGGGTTGGACTTTGGATATGCATAGGGGATTTTGGCAAGGGATCAATGTTTTGGCATGAAGGAAATGCACTTTGAACGTTTGTGATGGATTCTGGCAAGGAATCAATGCTTGAACATGAGGAAGAGGGACTTCAAATGGGGTCCTCTAAAACAGGTAATGGAAATAAAGTGCATGGTGGCATTGGGTCTTGTATTTCTGAAATATGACAAGGATGTGCATCATGAATTGGATTATCTTGGCAATCAATTATGGATAGCCCTTGAATAATTTCATCCTTTGGTGTATTGTTTGATGATGACAATATGGAAGGTTCTTGGGAAACTTCTAAAGGTGTAGGGATAGATGCCACTGGATAGTCAATTTGCTTGTGCAAGGATGAGGCATTGCTAGACATAATTGTATTATCTTGATCTTCCTCAAAGAACTCACTTGGTAGTTTCCTTAAGATCATTGCAATAAAGCCACCTTTCTTTCAAGGTTTTGACATAGTTGTATCTGGAATTTGAACTTGTTTGGCAAGGAGTTGGTTCTGATCTGATGTCATGTTTTGATATTGGACTTGGTTCAATTGTTCTGACATGTTTGAAACTTGGGTTGGTGTGTCCTGCAACCTTTGTTTTTGAATGTTTGGTTGTGGTTGTTGACATTGATATGTTGATTGAACTTGTTGATATTCCACCATTGGTTGAACTATTTGTTGACATTGTATAGTTGGTTGGACATATTGTTGAAATTGGACCATTGGTTGTGTTGGTTGTATATGTTGAACAATTGGTTGAACCATTGGTTGTATTCGCTGAAAATCTGATTGATAGTAAACACCTTCTTGTTCTTGTTGTGGAGGCACATAATGTTGAAATTGATGTTGTCTCTTTTCTTGAAATTGTTTCATCATCTCTATTTGGGAGAGGAGAGCTGGTATGTCTGATCGTTCAAGAAGAGATCTTACATCAATTGGCTCAATCTTTGGATTTCGACATGGAAATTTTTTTAACATTTTGGACATTTTTGATCTATTCTTCTCAATGTTTTTCACTTTTTGTTCCAAAATCTCATTTTCTTGATCTAGTTTCTCCTCTAGTTTTTATATTTGGAGACTTGTCTCATCATAAAGAGTTTGATCGATATTGCCTTGTTGTTGGGTTGGATATAATTGTGATTGCCTTGGATTAAAATTTGATTGCATTGTCAGTTGATATGTCAAACTTTGTTGCATCATTGGTGCTTGAAACCTTGTTTCAATAGACATGTCACTATGCAATGTTTTTGGGATTTTTGATTTTAAAAGGATGACGTATGATATGCAACTAAATGCAAACTAAATAGATGAATATGCAATCTATGGAAAGAATGCAACCTATGTTTTTGTTGTTTTTTAAGATTTTGACAAACTTATGAATGCAATTCTAAAAATGAGACCCTTAGGAAATTGAAATGATGTCTAGACCTCAAAGGACAAAAGGACCGAGTGACAAAAGGACAAAATGACAATGTCTCCCCTATATGCTTGGATACTAAGCTAGGTTTGACGAAATGACATTGATGACAAAAGACAAAAGTTTGATAAGGTCTAGACTTCCTAACAATGACTTAGGGTTTATCAAAGATTTGCATTACTCAAGTATGACAAAACCTAGTTTTGAGACTATATGCAAAGGGACAATTACTATGCAAATGACCCTAATATGATATGATAATGACCTAAGCTTAATGAAGGGACCTAGGGTATGCACATGCAAATGTATGACAATGTCAACCTAAGGCAAAACCTAAGGTTGAATTATGAAATGGTATTACTCTAATGCAAGAGGACACATGCAAATGGATGACTTTTATTGATATGCAAAGGAGTATGACCTAAATCTAAGTGACATGAATGTTGAGACAAGATTTTGAAAAATGTTTGACAACCATGTTTGAAGGTGTTTTGAACTTTGTTGAATGAAATACTCTTGTGTTTAACCTTGTTTTGAATCAAGTTGTCTTGTTTTTGAAATGAGACACAACTCAACTTTTGACAAGCAAAGAAGACAAGATATTTTAACTTAGACTCAAGACAATCATGCTCATTCACACATTTCTTATGGTAGGTAAGGAAAGTAGGTACTTGAGAGGTAGACTCGTTATGAGATTCAAGGAGAATACATAGATGCTTGACCCCACGGGCTCCCCTCCATGGCACTCACTTCTCAGGGCAGCCAAGCATCAGTCCCCATGGAAATCTCCCCATGGCGAACTTAGTATCTCTTCCAAGTATCCGAACTCCTCCTTCTCAAGCAACTAGAAGGATTTTTGGCCTCTAAATACAAGGTGTTTAATAAGGATTTATGTTAAGCGCTACTCCTTGGTGTCACACAAGCGTGATTGAGACATAGGCCCACCAAGATACCAAACAAATGTAGTCGCGCAAGCATGATTTAGACCGTGAGGCCCTACTTAGATGTTGATATGAGAAAGAGTCCAAGGGTCATCACTTCCCAAGTAACTACAATTCCCACGTAACCCTTCCTTCTAAGCTTTCGCCCATCAGGTATTTATTTATAGTGAGTTAGAATGCCAAGGTACTCTAGCTATGCTCACTTTGGGTCGTTCCCTTCTCACGATTGTCACTTGCTTGCAAAAGAAAGGAAATGGTCGGGAAGGCAGGCCCTCTACAGGTAACAAACAATCCAAAACATGAGAATGGTATCGAAGATCTGGATTTCTGATCACCCTAAGAAGGATGAGAGCATACTCTCCTACTCCAATGTCAAAATCGACAAGCAAAGTGAACACATGTTCATTCCATCCTACTTAGCAAACATACTAGGTGCCTAATTATGAATCACAAACACAAAGTTTGGTTGGAATATAAGGCAACCTGCAAAATCACTAAGTTAGAAGTTTGATTTGTTTGGTCTTTGACTAGAGAACCTGCATAAGATTTGTTAGTAGTTTCATTCTTAGTCTTTGTCACACGTAATGCCAAGGTACTACATAGAGAATCAGTACCAAAGAAAACCAAAATGCAAGAAACAAAATGAAAGCAAACAAATTTTCAATAAAAAAACAATTTTTTTTTTTACACAAGCGCAGAATGCCTCAACACAGGCGCAAAACCCATCAAGACACGCCTGTGTGCCTTACACGGGCATAGAATGCCTTGACATGGGCGCAAAACCCATCAAGATGCGCCTGTGTACCTTACATAGGTGCAGAATGACTTGACACAGGCGCAGAAGTGCCCAGAAAGCTCCGAGTTGCTCTATTTCTTGAGTTTTTCACCTGCAAACAGCTCAAAAGCACTCAAAACATGATTAAGGGGTTAGTTCACATCAGGTTCACCAATGAATGTATGACAGGAATTTGGAAATCATCAAAGCAAATCAAAATTAGCCTAGCTCAATCACGAAAACTAAATTGCAATGATAACAAAACCTACAAACATTCAATAGAGATATGGAAATAAAACATTCAATTTAAACGCAAACCATCACAAATGCGGATGTCTCCTCCATGATTCTCCATTGTCCTTCTTTCTCCTTCAAATTGCTTTGTTTGTGGATCTCACCTACAAGTGCATAAGCATGAGATGAAAGCAAGATTGACAAGACAACATAAGGATACTAGAAGTGTGATTGATTGATCGATCAGGGGGGCATGATTGAAGAAATTCATCCAATTTATAAACAAATTGGAGAGATGACAAGATTAGCATGAAGAGATTTGAAAGGAAATTTCAAATCAAGAATGACAAATATGACAAATTATGACAAAATTGACACTTTCTATGCAAAATTGATTGATTGACAAATTATGACAAATTGCTATGTCAAAATTGATTGATTGACAAATTATGACAAATTGACAAGATTGCTATGTCATTCCCATGAAATTAGGGGAAATGTTAGAAAAATAGGAGAAAATAGAAAACTAGATGAATTGGAAATTAGGAAATTAGAAATTGATGAAAATTAGGTAAATTAATTAATAATTTTTCATTCATTAATTAATTCACAAAAAGAGGGGGAATTAATTAGCCAATTAAATAAATATTTAATTGTGACAAGAAGACTTAGGATAAATAAATAAATTATTTAACCTAGAGGGAAAATGAAAAACAAGATTAAATGAATAAATCATAAAACCTTAGAAGATGAATTAGAAATGCAAGGATGACAATTAGGTCTTGACAAAAGATAATTGATGTCGATTCGATCATGATTTTGATTGACAAAGGACCAATGCTGATAAATGATTAAAATTGGTTGACAAATTGACCAAGATTGATGAAGAGACCAAATTGATAAGCACCAATTGACATGATTGAAGAGGACAAGGATCGACCAAAATCATGACTGAAGATTGTTATCGACATGACCAAATTAGACAGTGATAAAAATGAGGAGTGCAGAAGAAGGACTCGATGCTCACAAATGATAAAGAACATGTGCGCAACATAGAAGAAATGTTAATGCAACGCAAAAAACCCTAAAATAAGGCAATGCACAAATGTTAAAGTATGACTCCACAAGCGTTGACCATTTTTAGACGTCTACAACCACAAGTCAATCTATTAGGATCCAAAGGAGTATAAGGGGTATTTGAGGTACCATCCTCCTTCTCCAGGTTGATTTCAGTGATAATAGGACTACTCTTGGTTTTCTTCTTGGGTGGTGGGGTAGCATTTTCATTTTCAGTCTCCATATCATCATCATCCTCATTATCTTCTTCAAACCAGTTGTCCTCCTTCTACACCTTATTCCTAGCTCCTTTAACCCCTTTGCCAGAATTCTTTTTGTATGACCTAGAAGTCATCTTTATCCTTCCTGTTTTCTATTCCTTTATTGGAGGTATCTGTATTAGACCCCTCATCTTAAATATCCTATGAGTTTTTAGACTCCTCTTTCGAGTCTGATAGCTCAATGATAGAGTGTTGAACAAAGGTGGCCTTGACATGGTTGTATAAAAGAAACATTAACCCTTCATTCATGGGCAGATTTCTATATGTGTTATCCCTAAAATCCTTTATACTAGTGTTTAAGGAGCTATATAGGTAGTGTGGTGGCGGGAAAAGCGAGAGCGGGTGACTAGGACCTAATCCCACTTTAGCCAACACATTGGGAATATGAAAGAGCCTAGGGAGATATCTCATTATGGCTAATTCTTGTGAGAAAGAGAGAACCAAGGATTACCTCTTAGGGTTTCTATTCCTCTTGTTGCAAATGATGAGCAAAACAAGGGTTTGAATGATCAACTAAACTAGGAGATAAAGAATGATGTACAAATGAACTTGGAATTGAACAAACTTGCAGATCTGAAATTGAGATACTGAAAGCATGAAAGGGGGAGGATTCTGGATGTGTACTTGATGTTGCAAATTGAACAAAACTGACCTGGACTAGGGTGCCATGCAACTATCTAGTTTGTGCAGATAGGAGGTTGCAAGTCAGACATTGCAAACCTGATGACCTGAAGCTACAACCTGCTAAAAATCACTGAAATGCAAAGGGACCATGGTTCCATGCCACTATCTTGGGCAGGACCAGGGCACCACACCATTGTCTTGGGCAGGACTAGGGCACCACACCCCTCTCCTAGGCAAATTAGGGAAATTGCCTCTGATGATTTTGGGTGGTTCCTATTCCTTTTGCTGAGCCGAAAGTGCCTCTGGGTACCTATTTTTGCACCTGCAACTAAAAAATGGAAGGTTTGGGTGGCTATATAGGGGTTTTCCCTAGTTAAACCATTGTGTTGGTGATTTAAACCTTCACAAATAGCTAATAAATATACTGAAAATGTGTGTGCTAGAACCTTGTGTGTATGCAAGATCCTAAAATGAAAGTAAACAATCTAGAGCAACCCTAAAGAGTAAACCCTAATTGCTTGTAATTAACAAATTAAAAGATACAAATAAATGATGCAAAGTGATCTAAAGCATGGATGTAAATATGCAAGTTGATGTAAAGAAGCTCATACCAAGACATGAAAATGACATGAAATCGTACCAATTCCCAAGGCAGAGATATTGACACAAGATCTCCTATTACTCTTCAATGTCTTCAAGGCTCCTAATTGATGATGAATTCTTTATGAAATATTGTTGAATGTTTTTGAAGAATCCACATAGGCTTCTCGTTCACTTCATAGAAGGCTCCTTATGCTTGCTTTGCTGAAAAATCTCTTAGATTAGATCCATCTTATTTGCCTTCAAATGAAGAAAGAGAGGTCTTATATATGAAACCCTAGATATTAATTTTGACTTAATTTCGCCTTTAGGATGACCTAGGAATTTAATTTCCAACCAATATTTGGGTGTTAAGAATTATAATATCATAGAATTGTGCTCCCAAAATTTTGGGAAAAAAGCCGACCATGGCGGGAATGCACATGGTCCGACCAACTTTTCACCAAATTTTCAGGGCCATTAGATATGATGATATTAGAGTGAATCCCTTACAACTAATTTTGAGGTGTTTTGATATGGTAAATCTAGCCTTAAAGGTCAAAATAGGACATAATTAGGTTTATGATTAAATGATTAATTGGAGGAATAAAATAAAAGGGGCACACTTAGGGTAGAGGGCCCAATTTTATGATGTATGAAGTGATGAAATATAACTTTAGATTTAATAAAATTAATTAATTAAATTCTTAAAGTGAAATTAGAAATGCAAGATGCAAGACACACTAAGGCGGGTGCACTAACCTAAGTGTGAAATTGTACCACCCTAGCAAGGGTGTACAATTTAGGACACTACAGGTACACATGAATTGACACCATATCTTTATGGTGGAAGTGATTCAAGAGCACAAAATGATAGTCATAAACATGAGAGTATCGATCATCAAGAGTGACATATTGCATCATAGCAAGCGGAACCCATCTCCATACCTTTTTAATCACCTTCGGTGAGTAGAAGGTCCTACTGGATTTCACCAATTTGGCTTTCTCAGAGTCTTCCTTTGGGAATCATTTAATAGCAGCCTCTATGAGCTTTCTATCCCTATATAATTTTTTGCCCTCCATTGGCATCCCACTAACTTCAACAATCATTCCTTCATCAATGTCTATCTTTCTCCCATCTATGGTGATTCTGCCTTCCTTCCAATTCTTCTTGAATAATATGGTAATGGTAGGGTTTTTGCCTACAATTTGCTCCATATACCCCATCAATTTAGAAGTTTTTAAGATAGCCTACACTTTTGGCTTCTTCTTCCATTCATCACAGGTAAGCGGTTCAATCCTTTTCATGTTGCCTCTAATTGCATCAACAACATAATTTCTCACACCCTTCACAATGCAGAACATAGAAAAACCAGAGGCCAAAGTGAAGAGAATAGAAACCCTCAAAAAAAAAATGGACACCTAGAAAGCATGTAGGGTCTTGTTCGAACTAAACAACAGCTCTTCCTTCAATTGTCACTCTTTCCGATTCATTATAGCAACTTTCGTTGATAATTACATTATTATCATCACTTATCACTCCCTCTTTTCTATGCACTCTGACATAAATGAGGATGACACGAGCATCATGAGGAAGATACAACTCACCTCTCGAGCTGATCATTTGATCAGCACGAACAATGATATTGGCATCCCAGTCAGCCATGGCATTGGTCTCTCTATAATTATGTTAGATAACACACTTCTCAAAGGACTTAATTATCTCCTTGGCTAGAGATATAATGTTTTTGATAGTCCATGATGGGGAGGAAAGACCCTTAAAGAATTTTATGATGTTATTTGAATCTCCCCCACACTTTGGTCCTAAAGTTACTTTCACTGATTTGATGCATTGTAAACAAGAAGTTAAAGAAAGAGTAACTAGTTTTATTGGTAGATATAAGCATTTGTATTGTCAGATTTCTTTCCATGTGCTTGATCAAGATATTCAAAAGATTTTTGTTGCTAATTTACAAAAAGATATTAGGGATAAACTTCTCTTAACTAAGTTTACTTCCTTTCCATAGTTGTGTGCAACACTTCACAATTATCAACTGATTGTGAGTCAATTGGAACAATCATCTCCTTCCATGGCTCCGAGTGATAAGGGTGATTGTCCTCAACAACAATTTGCAAAGTTCAAACCAAACAAAAGATTCATCAAATTCAATGACAACAACAACAACAATCAAGTAGTAGGTTCTACAGGTGTGCCTCCTTTGTCTAAATACTTTAAAAGAGAATTTAAGAGTGTACTCCTTTGAATGAATCTTTGCATAGCATTATGTCTCAGTTAATACAAAGGAATGTGAACTAAAACTTCCCTAAATCAAACCAATTGATCCATCTGAGAAAACTTTACCTTACTTTGATGCTAAATCCTTTTGTCAATACTATTGTTAGCCTAGTCATGATACTGAAAAGTGTTTTTAATTGAGAAGTAGGATTCAAGAATTTATTGATAACAATACTATATATGTGGCTGGTGTGAATGATAAAGGAAACAAATCTGTAGCTCCTCCTAATCAAAACCTTCATATTTTCATTGATCCATTACCATTCCATTCCACTAATGTGATTGAGGTTGATCATCTTTCTTTCTCTCCCAATGACGTTGGCCTTGAATCTAACAATGTGGTGAACCTTTTAGATAAACAAGAACCTCCTAAGGTATTTTTCATCACATTTGATCCTGGTGAGACCATTAAACAACTTGATGGCCCATTATACATAAGTGCAAAAATCAGAGGTATACATGCTAGAGGAGTGCTTATTGATACCGCTTGCATGATTAATGTGATAACTAAATAATTTATTTTTACTTTACAATTGCATCAAGTGATATATGATGATACTGATGTGGTAGTTAAATTTTTTGATGGCTTATCTTGTCCTTCTATTGGTTCTATAATAGTTTGTATTGATGTTGGCACTAAACGCTTAGATGTTCAATTTTCTATCATTTGTACATTCGATCAATTTTGTGTGATGTTGGGATATCCATGGCTCTCTTCCATGAAAGGGATCACTTCTACAACTCATAAGTGTTTTAAATTTCTTCATAATGGTGAAATCATAACTCTTAATCATAGCATGTATCAACTTATAATGAGGCATGGACATGTTTGTCTTGATTACTTCTGGTCCAAATGATTCTAGCCTCTTCAACCTAGAATTGATGTTGTCTTTAGATCATATCAAAATTGGAAAAATTAAATGATTTTTTCATTGAGTAAACCTATAAATCCAATAGTTAGCATTACTCTAGATGGTCATATACCCCTTCTTGAGCATAATATTATACTTCCTCCTAAGGAAAGAAATAATCTTCTTCCCGAAGAAGCATCTATTCCTTCTCCTAAAGAGAAGAGTATTCTTTCTCCTAAGAAAAGAGATATTATTCTTCCTAAAGAAGAATATATTCCTTCTCCTATGGATGAGTGTACTCTTCCTCTTAAACATCAATCTATTCCTCCTAAGGCTACACCTATCCCTCCTCATGATGGATTTGATGTCCTCCCTACACCTCCCATTCCTCCTTTATATGGCATGGTTCCTCCTCCTTCACCTTATAGAAAGAAATGACCAACCTCTCCTATTCCCCAAACTAAAATAGCTCAACCCATTTATCCTTGCCTAAAACAAGAGATGAAACCTATACCTGATGAACCTAAACCTCCTCAACCTTCAGCTAAAACTAGACGAAACCGTTGTGCGAGAGAACATCAACAGAGATGTTATGCTAGAGCTAATGAAGTTACTTCCCAAACCATTTCTTCTCCTAAAACACAAACTATTGACATGATTCTATTTTCTCTTAAACAAGATTTTCAGCCTAATTGTCCAAGATGCAAAATGCTTAAAATAAATGATGGTTCAAGATCTATTCCTATTAGAGGTCCTATTCTTATTAATCTCAATGATGAAATAGGTAAGAATGTTGTTAATGATAAAATTTTGATCCTAATATTTATGAAGATGAATTTGAATATGTTGATGTTGATAATGATTTATCTGCAAAACTCTTGAAAGCATTAATCCTAGCTCCTAGTAATGAACGAAGTGACTCATCATTAAAGAATGGTCCTTGTTTGGAACCTGTGATAGCTCCATCTACTACGATTGATGTTTCTCCTCTTACATGTTGTCCACCTTCCCAAAATTATGATCAGAAATATTTAGGGGAGGATGACATGCTTGATTAGCTTCATTACCACCATAGATTCTCTATCTCTCCTCTCTTTCTTATTTGTGACATTCTTCTATTTGTTTCCCTTATTCTTCTATTTGTTTTCCCTAGTGTTGTCTACTTGAGGATGATGCAAAGATTTGAGATCTCTTTTGGTCTCTTCCATGTTGATTCAATAGAAACATGTGTTCCCTTCTTCCATGGTGGCTTCCTTTCTTTGGGTGATGAGGACAATTCTATGCATATATATATACCTGATATACATGAGCTATTATAAAAAGCATACTGACTCCAAAGTTAGGTGAGGCCACCTCATGTTTTTTGCTTTGTGTTTATTATCCTTTGAATTATCCTCTCTTAGGGGATAAATTATTGTGATAATGTTCTTATCTTTTTGGGTGTATCCTACCTTGAATCAATTGCTCCCGACAAGGCATGTGCAATTACTTTAACATGGGGGCATACATTGTGCTCATGATTCTCTCTTTATACTTAAAGCTACTTAGAGAACTTTATCTTTGCTTGGTGATTTTTAGTATCTTCTTTTCATGATTCATAGTAAGAAAACCTTACCAGTTGTAGTCATGGTTCTCCCTTTCTCTCTCATGATCTTCCCTTTTAACTTATCATTGAAGTTGTAAGATCCTAAAGTCCACTAGAGGCTTCGTGTATCTTGCCTCTTTGATGTGATGAAAGTATTTCATTCTGAATTATTTATACTTTACCATGAGTATTTGCGTAAATTGATACTCCCATTAAAGTGGGGGCAAAATATAACATCCTAAAATTTCACCCCTTGCAATTTTTGACTACA
Organism: Cryptomeria japonica; assembly: GCF_030272615.1. Lineage (NCBI taxonomy): Eukaryota > Viridiplantae > Streptophyta > Pinopsida > Cupressales > Cupressaceae > Cryptomeria > Cryptomeria japonica. The sequence goes on from NC_081414.1 coordinate 849,763,355, forward strand.
TTTCAGTCTTTGCCTTAGTGTTTGCACACCTTGGCTTGATAGGAGACTTGATTATGCTCACACATGTCAAAAACTTCATACAACTCAATGATGCACCTTGCCTGCATCTTGATCTTGCCCAAGTTAGGGCGAGTCTAGGGCATGGTACCTTGGTCCCTCTTAATGGGGACCTATCTTGGACCCCTCCTCTGACCTATCTAAAATTTCAAGCGAGAAAATCCCCTCTATGTCAACTCATGTTAGAAAATTAGTCAATTAATCCTATGGGCAGGTATATAAGAGGGATTTCCCCTCTCATTTGATAAATCAACAATCATTACCAAGCATCTGAGCATTCAAGCATTTAAGAGCAATTGAGAATTTTCAGTCTTCCTTCAAGATTTGGAGCAACAATAGACTCAAGATTTCAAGAATTGAAGAGGAGATCATCATTCTAATCCATGAAATCATAATTCCATGTGGAGGCAAGAAAAACTTTACAATGAGGTATAAGCATTTCATTTTCAGTCAATTCAACATCCCCTCAAAGAGGAGGATTTCTACTTTCTGTCATTTCAATTAAATTATTTCAACTACTTGGTTAATTCCAAAAATGGGGTTTGACCTAAAGGAAAACCCCCATTCCCAACATATTTCCCTTGTCTTCTATGTGCAGGAAGCAGGTGCATAGTTGTACTTCTGAATTTAAGTTTTATTTGCAGAGATGGAAGAACCCTTTTCAACACGTGGAAAGTTTGGAGGACTGATAGGAGGGTGACTTGGTCTAGACACACAGTCCCTATGACTTGACAGATTTTGCACAACAACTTTGAATCATCTCAAAATTCTCAGGTCCAGGTGCACAATGAAATCCTGAATCTGTAGCTAGTTGTTTTCTCATGCTTTGTCTTCATTTTCTGGATTTAGTCTTAATTCAATTAATCAACTTACAAAAGAGGGCCAATTACATTCTAAACACAACCAATCTACTTAGTATTTAGTCCTTGCATCATTCAGGATTGGATCTAGTGGATTCATTCCCCTCTTTTGAATGTAAAGTCTCCCCAAGTGGAAATTGAGCTTACGAAAAATTTTCTTTCCCTGTGGTGAATTTGCTAAGCACCTAGTTTTTCACTTTACAAAATCCAAAAAAGAACCCTCAAGGAAAGTTATTCTACTGAATTAAAACCCACATGCCAAGGCTTAGCAAATAAACCAACATGATTGTAAAAGTACATCCTTCCCTCAAAAGTTCAATTTCTATCATCCATGTTGGTAAAAACAACTATAAAATAGCTATTTGCAGCTAGTATGATAGTTCTAATACTTAATGTTAAGTACAGAAGCTGAACTAATAAGATGAGAGGGAAAGGTGAATCATACAAACTTAATCTTCCATAAAAACAACAGATTCAACCTTGGTAACATATACTTTAGCAATATAACCAAAACTACTAAACATGCAAACTCAAAAGCATATAAACATCATAACACTCATAACACCAGTTTTAACGTGGAAACCCAAATAGGGAAAAACCACTATGGGATTTCGGACCCACTAAGAAATATACTCTTCTAGAGTATGCTTGGTTAAAAGCAAATCTTGTTAAAGATTACAAACACATTGCTAGATGTGACCCAGTTAAGGAATTTCCTTCAGATCTGTTAAGATCTTCACCTTGTTAGAAGTGACCTTGTTAAAGGATTTCAAACACCCAATTAGAATGTCACCTTGCTAGAGGGTTTTACAAATAAGACTGTTAAGTCCACTTGGTTAAGATATTTTTTGTCACTTTACAAAATAACAGTAATAAAAATCTATCTGCAACTTCACATCTAAAATGCTAAAGTAGATTCTTATTTTCTCAATACAATAGGACTAATCTTGTCCATCTATTGGGCTCTATACTTTGTTATTCAAATAGGTCTTCAAGCTTTTGTGCTCGGTAATCACTATGTAGCATCCTTGTACATACACTTGCGTGCATGCATTATTTATCAACAGTTCCTTATTTATAAACAATTCGTCAACCGCTTAATCTCCTTGATCACATTTCCCATGATCAATCATAGCCATCAGATCTTCAAACTTTGACCACGTTCAATGTATCCTTTGATCTAAAAATGTTTTACCCTGCCTTGGAACTTGCATACATTTCTTGGAACTTGTGCTAGGGTATTACGGTTCAATCTGAGCTCTAGATCTTCCTACCGATTTTGCTTTGCCATAGATTCTTAAACAAACTTCATTCACGACATACCAATCATTTAATCATAACCAGCTCATTAACTTTCTTCATTAAATAATGCTTTTATTCATTCATTTCATTCTATTACTACTCAGTTGTAACTCGGTAAATACTAAACTTCACTCGGTAGACATACCGCCTTCATTAACCGACAGCGATAACCTTAGGGTTTACCGACTAGGTTCCTTAGGGTTTACCGACTAGGTTCCTTAGGGTTTACTGCCTAGGTTCTTTTCTCGATAACATTGTATAGTATTAACCTTACAATCAATAACTTATGTATGATATCAAAACAATCTAAACATCATGATCTCATCATTGTCTAACTCGGTAATAGTTGCCCATTGAATAACTTATTCCTCCCTTTATTCATTACATTCTTTTCTGTGTCTTTTACCGACATCTTTATACTCATCAAATCATACTTCTCAAGATATGGCAACATCATACTGAATTAGAAAATCAATTTCTTGACATCAATGACAATAATAATATTAAGACAGTAAACATCCTTAATCAGTTTTATCCATAATCATCAACAACCTTCTCAATATCCTTATTGAAATGCCAACAATCTCCCCCTTTGGCATTGATGGCAAAACTAATTGATTTGACCTAATTGATTCGGATTGCTATGAGATTTTGAAATGCTCTCCCCCTGTCATCAGAATTCTCCCCCATACATTAGTCTTCTCCTCTTTTCTTCGGTCTTCTCCCCCTTTGACAATTATGCCAAAAAGTAAAGAACTAAAACATAATTTCTTCCTATATGAAGTGATTTTCTGTTGTTGTGTGTCAACTTAGTCTCGGTCAGAGAATTTATGTCTTCAATTCCTATTCCCTATATTTGTTTCCTGCACACATTTAGAAAACATCCTAACGTGTGTAATTCAACATCAACTCCTAAAAGATATTTTGTAGAGCCATCAAATTGATGCTTTCACCGAACTCGGTCAGTGAGTAGAAGATAGAGGTAGGACCCCTAACTTACTTCTGAGATACTTAAAAGCGTCCCTTGGCAGTGGCTTGGTGAAGATATCTGCTATTTGTTCCTTTGTGCTAACATATTCCAACACCACCTTCTTCTCTTGAGCTTCTTCTCTAAGATAATGATATTTGATAGAGATGTGCTTTGTCTTAGAGTGCACAACATGATTCTTTGAAATGATAATGGCACTAGTATTATCACAGAATATAGTTACTAGCTCGGTAACTTTCTCATTTATACCTTCCAACAGTTGTTTGATACATGCTATGTTGGTACAATTCAATGATGCAGCAACGTATTTAGCTTCTACTGTTGACTGTGAAACACATCCTTATTTCTTGCTATGCCAACTCACTAGTCTTTCTCCTAAAAAGAAAGCTCCTCCACTTGTGCTTTTCCTTTCATCAATGTTGCCTGCCCAATCAGCATCAGTATAAACTTTTAAATCAAATTCATTTCCTTTCTGATATACTAAGCCATAATCCTCAGTGCCTTTCAAGTATCTGAAAATTCTCTTGATTGCTATCATGTGTGCTTCCTTAGGATTTGCAGAGAATCTTGCAACTATACCTATTGCATGTGCTATGTCTAGCCTGCTGTGAACAACAGATGTAGATTCATCATTCTTTGATAGTTTACAATTGGTAGTCATAGGAGTACTTATTGGTTTTGAATCCTCCATTCCAAATTTCTTCAAGATTTCCTTTATGTACTTGGATTGAGTAATGAAAATCTCATCTTTCATTTGCAGTATCTGTAAACCTATAAAATACTTTATCTCACTGATTAATGACATCTCAAATTCTTTGCTCATTTCATTTCCAAATTTCTTACATAGAGAGTCATTTCCGCAAAAGATAATAGCATCAACAAATATGGCTGAGATCAATATTCCATTTTCATCATTCTTCATGTACATGTTACTATTTTCACTTGTTCTTATAAAACCAATCTTGATTAGATAAGAGTGCAATCTTTCATACCATGCTCTAGGTGCTTGTTTCAAACCATATAAAGCTTTGTTCAATTTACATACCTGATCTTTATTCTTGTCTTCAACAAATCCTTCAGGTTGTTCAATAAAAACTTCTTCTTCTAATATACCATTTAGAAATGTAGATTTGACATCCATTTGATATACCTTGAAATTCTTGTAAGCAGCATATGCCAACAATGTTCTTACTCCTTCAAGTCTTGCCACAGGTGCAAAAGTCTCACCATAATCAATTCCTTCTTCTTGGGCATAACCTTTGCAAACTAGTCTTTCTTTATTTCAAATGACCTCACCTTTTTCATTCAGCTTGTTTCTGAAAATTCACTTTGTACTGATTACATTTTTGTCCTTCGGTCTTGGGACCAGTGTCCATGTGTTATTCTTCTTGATTTGATCAATCTCTTCTATCATAGCATTTATCCAATCTTCACTGTTAAATGCCTCTTTCACTATTCTCGGTTCAAATTCAGATATCAGACATGTGTTATGTTTCAGTTTGTTCCTTGTCATCACTGGATCATCCTTATCTCCTATAATCTGACTTGAGGCATGATGTCTTCTGACATACTTGGCTAATATAGGCTCAGTAGGCTCTGTATGATCTTCTTCATCACTCGGTAACTGAATATTCTCTTCATTTCCTTCTGCAGTTTAATCGGTAGGACTTGTCGGTTGAACATAGAAAAATTCATCATAATCTTCTGGTTCTTTGGAATTTCCTTCATCATTTCTTTCTGCAGATTCATCAATTTTCACATTTGCACTTTCTACTATTTTGTTAGATGATTTGATCAGACATTTAAATGCTTTACTTCTAGAAGAATAACCAATAAATGTTCCTTCTTCACTTTTTTGATCAAACTTGCCATTTCTATCATCTTTCTGTACATAGCATCTACTTCCAAAGATTTTAAAATAACTTACATTAGGTTTCTTGTCATACCAGATTTCATATGGTGTCTTCAAAGTTCCTTTCTTTAGTTGTACTCAATTCAGGGTGTAAACTATTGTGCTTATTGCTTCTCTCCAAAATGTTTGTGGAACTTTCTTTTCAATCATCAGGATTCTGGCACAATCCACAATAGATCTATTTCTTCTCTCAGCAATTCCATTTTGTTGTGGAGTTCTCAGTGCAGAGACTTGTCTTTTTATACCATGATATTTGCAGAATAAGTTGAACTCATCAGATGTGAACTCTCCTCCTCTATCTAATCTAAGACATTTCAGTTGTTTTCCTGTTTCATTTTCAACTCTTGCCCTGTACCATTTAAAAATTTGAAGAGCTTCTGATTTTTCTTTTAAAAACATAATTGACATCATCCTTGAATAATCATCCACAAATAATATGAAATATTTATCACCATAATAACTTTGAACTTTCATAGGACCACAAAGATCAGTGTCCACAAGATCTAAAATTCCCTTAGAGGTGTAGGACTTACTTGTAAAGCTTGATCTTGTCATTTTACCCATCTAGCATCCTCAGCATATAGCATTCTCAGGTTTCTCAAGACTCGGTAGACCTCTTACTCGGTGCTTCTTGCTTATTTTGATTAGATTATCAAAATTTACATGATAAAACCTTTTATGCCATAACCAGGTATCATCTATCTTTGCATACAGACATTTATTCCAAGTTGAGTCAAGGTGAAATGTGTTACCTTTTTTTTGTGTCCCGGTAGCAGCTAACTTTCCATTCTTGTCATGAACTTTGACAATTCCTTTCTGAAATTCTATTCGGTATCCTATATTGTTTAGCTATGCTACACTCAACAAATTGTATTTCAAACCTTCAACCCAATAAACATCATTGCATCTTGCATTGTCAAGAAGTGTTATGGATCCTTTACCTTTTACCGGACATGGTGCATCATTACCAAATCTTACATAGCCTCCATCATAGTCTTCTAACATAACAAACTTGTGTTTATCACCTGTCATGTGATGTGAGCATCCACTATCTATGATCCAAGAATCATTAGTATTTATGTGAGATATTAGGGCTTTTTCTTTATACCTTTCTTCATTTGATCCATCTTTGATAGCCACATAAACTACTTCCTCTGTATCAGTTCCATCTGATTTATCATCATTGGATTCCTCATCAGCTATTAAGCATGACTTTCTATCTCTTCTTCTAAAGTCTCGGTGTCCTTTGTAATGATTATCTTTCTATCTATCATCTCGATAATCTCTTTTTTTAGTAGAATCTTTGTCTAGACAGTTGGAAGCCATATGACCTATCTTATCACAATTGAAACATTTCAAAGGTATTTTTCCTTTATACTCACCTTTGCCTCTCGGTAACCTTCTGGCTAAAATTGCTTCAAACTCTTCTTGCTTTCCAATTTCTTCATACAGTTTGTGTACTTCCTCCATGTTCTTGCGAAATCTTTCACTTGCTCCATTGTGATCTCCTTTAGTGTACTTACTCATTCTATTATTGTAATCATCAAATTCACCAATATGAAAAGAACTAAATGCAAATTCAACTTTATTTACCGATGACCCACTATTATCAAAGTTACTTAGCTCAAATGCATGTAGCTTACCAATAGTAGCATCTAAAGAAACTGGCATATTGGGTACAGACCTCAATTCATTGATTGCAGAGACTTGGATTGCATAAGCTGGTAGAAGGGTTCTTAACAACTTACTTGTTATATCCTTTTCTTCAATAGTTCCACCCGCTCCTTTGATTTGATTGACAATCTCCTTTAGTCTTGTACTATACTGGGTTATGTTCTCACCTTCAGTCATCCTCATAGATTCAAGTTGTCCTCTTAGACTGTCCACTTTTTCTCTTTGAACATGTTCATCACCACCATACATAGATATGAGCTTGTCCCACATTGCCTTTGCATCTTTTCAGCCTTCTAGATCATTAAACTCTGAATCGGTCAAAGCAGATGTTATTTCAATTATTGCTTGGATATGTTCTTGCTTTACCTTTATCTCTTCCATTGTCAATGGATAGGTGCTTGATGTAATGAAATCATTCTCCAGATAATATACAACCTATTCTCCAACTCTTGATAGGTTCAAATTCATCCTTTTCTGCCATGTAGAGAAACTTGACTTGTTCAGCTTCGGTGCATCCCTCTTATACATCTTTGGATCTTTTCATCAAGTATCTTTAAACTTTTTTTCTTTTAGAGTCCAATGCTCTGATACCAATTGATAGTTCTGATACTTAATGTTAAGTACATATGCCGAGCTAATAAGATGAGAGGGGGGGTGAATCATACAAACTTAATCTTCCATAAAAACAACAGAATCAACCTCGGTAACATATACTTCAGCAATATAACCAAAACTGCTAAACAGGCAAACTCAAAAGCATATAAACATCATAACACTCATAACACCAGTTTTAACGTAGAAACCCAAATAGGGAAAAACCACTGTGGAATTTCAGACCCACTAAGAAATATACTCTTCTAGAGTATGCTCGGTTAAAAGAAAATCTTGTTAAAGATTACAAACACATTGCTAGATGTGACCCGGTTAAGGGATTTCCCTTAGATCTGTTAGGATCTTCACCTTGTTAAAGGATTTCAAATACTCAATCAGAATGTCACCTTTCTAGAGGGTTTTACAATTAAGACATTTAAGTCCACTCGGTTAAGAGATTTTCTGTCACTTTACAAAATAATAGTAATAAAAATCTATCTGCAACTTCACATCTAAAAGGCTAAAGCAGATTCTTATTTGCTCAATACAATAGGGCTAATCTTGTCCATCTACTGGGCTCTATACTCTGTTATTCAAACAGGTCTTCAAGCTTCTCTGCTCGGTAATCACTATGTAGCATCCCTATGCATACACTTGCCCGCATGCATTGTTTATCAATAGTTCCTTATTTATAAACAATTTGCCAATCACTTAATCTCCTTCATCACATTTCCCATGATCAATCATAGCCATTAGATCTTAAAACTTCGACCAGGTTCATTGTATCCTTCGATCTGAAAATGTTTTTCCCTACCTTGGAACTTGTGCTAGGGTATTGCGGTTCAATCTGAGTTGTAGATCTTCTTGTCGATTTTCCTTTGCCATAGATTCTTAAACAAACTTCATTCATGGCATACCAATCATTTAATCATAGTCAGCTCATCAGCTTTCTTCATTAAATAATGCTTTTATTCATTCAATGCATTCTGTTACTACTCGTTTGCAACTCGATAAATACTAAACTTCACTCGGTAGACATACCACCTTCATTAACCAATAGCAATAACCTTAGGGTTTATCGACTAGGTTCTTTGCTTGGTAACATAGTATAGTATTAACCTTACAATCAATAACATATGTATGATATCAAAACAATCTAAACATCATGATCTCATCATTGTCTAACTCAGTAATAGTTGCCCATTGAATAACTTATTCCTCCCTTTATTCATTACATTCTTTTTGTGTCTTTTATCGACATCTTTATACTCATCAAATCATACTTCTCAAGATATGGCAACATCATACTGAATTAGAAAATCAATTTCTTGACATCAATGATAAAATAATAATATTAAAATAGCAAACATCCTTAATCAGTTTTATCCATAATCATCAACAACCTTCTCAATATCCTTATTGAAATGCCAACAATCTCTCCTTGTCTGTTATAATGCCAACATAGTATATTCTACAAATCACCCTCAATCTACCAAGAATGATGAATCTATGATTCCAACACTGATTGAGATATATGGATCTCAATAAATTTAGAAATTAGAGCATGGTTTCTCCAATAGGAAACATCTTCCAAAATTGATTATGGAGGAATAACCAAAACTAGCCAATGCTGACTCCTCAGGAAACAACCATTCAGTTTCAGAATTTTGGGACCCTTTCCCAAAAAAAGGAGTATGAAGATCACGCATGCACACCTACAGAAGAGCCACCATGTGCCATAGCACCAGAAACCACCAAACCTGAGGAATCATGCTGCCCCTCAATCTTGAACAACAACTAGCTCCCAAGCCCCACACTGCAACACAAACCCCCAACAACCATAATATGTAAAATGGTCTTCAAAGACTCCACTAGCTAGGATCTTGTTGACTCTAAATTTTACCTTAAATGTGAACAACCTTATGGGAAATTCAGTGATGGGGGACCTGTTGTGTGACACTCTCTGAATGACCTTCGGATTTGAGAAGCAGGCTCTTCATACAATTTGGGGGAAAAGGGAAAAGAGAAAAACTTAAAACAAAATGGTCTACACTACTTAGGTGATACGCTAGAGCATTTTAGAAAACAATTGACAACATATAAAACCCAGAAACATATGGTTTTAAAGCTCAGTCAACAACCTACGCGCTCAGGACCATTCGAGAGAACAATTCAACACAACACTCATTCAATAGAAAATAATATTAATGATTCATCCAACAGATAACAAGCCTCAAAATATAGTTTAATCCGTAGTCTCATAACAAATATCATAGAAATTATGAACTTGAAAGCAACACAGAAGTCAATATATTAAGCTTCAAATAAAACCATCACAAAGGCCATAGGCATAATTTGATATGTCTATCATTTATCAGATTAGATCTAAATAAAGGCTTCTTCAAATGAGCCAAAGTCTAAAATCTCTTTGAAAGTTTGAACCCTTCTACGCAAGGAAAAAAAAAACATAAATAGAGCCCATGACTCCTAACTAACAACTTGCAACATAAACAACATCCTAACAACCACTTCTGACAAGAAAACCTGGCATGGCACACAGTGAGACACTAGCCATCAAAACAACCTTCAAAGTTGTTATCTCCACTACGTTGTGGGGATCTCTACACCTGCCCAATAAGAAAACCATGATGCAAACCGCATCCTGGTTCATGAACCACCATGGAAGACACACGATAGCTTGGGGGACACCCAAAGATGAGCACAAAAAAGAACCAAATCGGGCAGTGCAGGGACACCAAGTATCATTAGCTTCACATAATGAATGGTGGGGCCAAGGAGCGAACCATGCTATAAAAACCCAGCCACGTGAAGCCTTCATGTTCTTCGTACTTTGAACAAAAAAAGTAAGCACCTAGAGGCAACGCCAAGATGCCACCTAGCTCATATGCTGGCAAACGAGAAAAGGGGCCAAAGGTAAAAAGAAACACTGCCACTTGATCAAAATGTTTCCTGGAAGAAATACTAAAATAATATTAACATTTCTTGGCAACTAAAATGGGAATTCTTCCTATAGAATGATAGAACCCAAAATTGTTGGTTCGGAGACCAGAATTCATGCTATAACGGGGCAAAGAAGATCAAAGACCTGTTGCAAGGGAAACCATTCCTCCTCAGAGAGAAACAGTTGTGCTTCAAGATTCTAGTAGTTTTGATCTAAACAAATCACTTTGTCGAATGACAAGTTTGCTAGTTCATCATGGACCAGTTTCTAGAGCGCATAGAGTTGGGCTAGGGGATGCAAGAGACTCTCAACCTCCTCTGTCAAGATAGAACTATTCGGGCGTTGTAGGAAGGTCCTATCTTGCTGTAATTTCTCTATATGGTTCAATATTTGTTCAATCCCTAACACAAAACTATCTACAGAAAAAGGAGAAGGCAGACCCAAGGAAACAAACCTCTCTATACGTTGCTTGATATCCGGAACCAAAATCTATAAAGGCTCAAGCACTGCTGAGACATGCATGATCACCCTATGCCGGTTGATGAAGATATTAGTCTTCCCGATTAGTTGCTTACAATTTGTAACCCCTTTTCCTCTCAACTCTTCATCTTGATCAACATACAACATCTGAATTAAACCTTGGGCTATGGGGAGCTTAAGACCAATAAAAAGCATAAAGTTGTTAATAAGAGCACTCGCTTCAACATAGAGAGATTACACTTCTCATAGAAATCTCAGCATGGGTTATAGTGAAGGGCATTATTGCTTAATTTTTTCCCAATGGGAGACATACAACTCCACCAAAAATGGAGAAAAATCATGATGAACCTCCACGAGGGGAGGAACGGTTGATAGCCATGAAATTTCTTTGTCCTTTGTCATTATCTCATATCGCAACTCCCTACACTTGTCTTTTTCAAGGGCCACTTGACTTTCTAGAGTGAGGATTCTGGCGCCTCCATCTTGCACAGCTTGTTGAAGCCATGACACATGATCTTGTTCTTGCTGGAACAAACCTTCTATATCTAGGAATTTCTTCTCAACTCACTCTAGGCTACTCTCTTTTTTGTGCAACTCTATTTCAAACCTTTCCTTATCCTCCAAAAGAGAGACCTGTGCATCACTCAATTGCCGAGTGTGCTCTTCTTTTAGGTGGATCTCTTCACGCAGTTGTGTATACATTTGGGTAGCATCCTTGGAAGTTACCTTTAGCTACTATATTTCTTGCTCCTTCTCCTGCAATTCTTTCAAGGCCACATTCCTTGTCGCCTCCTGCCCTTTCAATTGAGAACTCACATTATTCAGGGTGGATTGCAACTTTCCTTTTTCAGAGTTAGCTTGTTTCAATAATCCCTGCAAGCGGTTGATTTGAAAATTCCTAGCTTTATCTTCTTTTCTCTATTGGTCCAAAGATTCTCGGAGATTCACATTCTTCACTTGCATTTTCTCTAGGCGACAACTCTTTTTGATGAAATCTAAAGACACAACATTCGAATTTTCTTCCATCATCTCAACTTTGTTAGACATCGCAGCATTTTGAAGGTTGACCCCAAAAGCAATCAAAGTGTGATCATTGGGTCTCATTTGAGCCTCTGGCTTGTCAACCTTGGGGAACATGGTCACAAAGAAAAAAATATCCTTTTCCTCACTGAAATGTGTCTGTACATGAGGACAGGCTGGACTGGCACCATCCTTATCCTTTCTTTTACTAGTTTTTCCAATACGTGAAGTCTTGAAATAGGTAACTTGTTTTTGATAAGCATCCGGGTTTGCAATAGCTTGGCCTGCAAATGCTACACTAGGAGTGATTGCAAAGGGAAATTGGGAAATAGGGCCAAAAAAAGAGGTATGGATGGGATGTACAAGCATGGTTGGAGAAAACAACAAGACGAAAGGAGAGGCTCCTGAGGAAAATGGATCAGTGGTCGCTACCCCAATATTTGGGGGAGGAGTGGACTCTCCTAAACCAAGCCTACGTGAGATGGTGGTTGCATCAGGTATCTATGTGGAAAATGTTGTAGGGATAAAATTCGGGGCAGGGAGCAAAATAGAGACCTGTAAAAATGCAACTTGAGGGTTGATCAGAGTCCCTATGGGTGCTAAGGTGAGATCAGTGGGAATTTTGGGTAGGTATGGATGCAAGATGGGGAGCAATAGATACAACTTGACCAGAGAGAAAGGGCAAAGAAGGGCATACCTGATCTGTGGAAGTCACAAACCATTGCGAGACTAAGGAACCCTCTGGAGCCCAAGAAGATGAACCCTTCTTCTCATAACCCAGATATTACTTCTTACTGGAAGGGGAGTCAGGTGCCTTCTTCTCTATAGATCTCTTGGTAATTTGGGAATGGGGTCTTCGAACTGAACTGACTAGAGGAAGAAGAATATTGTGGTCACTCTCTTGCTCTTTGATACTTTTAACCTCTACCTATAGTTGTTTAGCCACCTTGGGAGATGAGTCACCACGTGGGGACTCATTGCCTATCTTTTCATCTGACCTATTGTGCTGACACCATTCAATCTCAAAACACTCATCAAAAGGAGCATTCCCAATATTAGCTCTAGGCTGATTCACCTCTTGACGGTATATCTAGAAATCCTCCCTCTTTTTCCTAGGCCACAAATCCAACTTCATTGCTTCTAGCATACTCCAGGGAATGGGCTTCATTGGATTATACTTTTACATGATAGAGTAGAACCTTATCAACAAGGGTCATTTTAAAACAGGAAAATTATTAAGACCCACATAGAGATTTGGGTCATCCACTTGCGGGTTAGTGTACTCTTCCCACGAGCTTTGTGGTTCATGCTTAATTGAATTCTTTCTCTTAGACAGGCATCCATCTAGGTCATAGCTCTACATATCATCAATCATTACTAAGCTAAGTTGCTCCAGCTTGGATGTCAAGATGTTCTCGACAGTACTCCTTTGGATGAGAGTAATGAGGCCAATGGCGTTATGGTCCTCTATAATTGATGTATCATGCTTTCCCGCCCCTATAGCTCTGTGAATCTGTACCAACTGCCATGAAATATCAAGGGCGAGGGTTCTTTCTGTGACATAGGTAGGTAAGCGAAAGGGTTCTTCAGAGAATCCATGCACTCAGACAAAGGAAAAGTCACTACCAATAAACCAGTCACAAGGAGGGCACTCATTATACATCCAATTCATCTGTATCTAGGAAAAGCAGGTAAGAGGCTCCTCAGGGATTAAACCAATATCTCTAAGGATAGGAGTTAAGAAACAGTCCAAAACCTGGTAGGCATCAAAAGAAGCCAACAATATGGGTGTCCAGGCTGATATAGACATTTTGTTCCTAGACTCCTCATACGTAGCCAATCGCATGAATTGGCTGAAAAAAACTTCATTTTGGTGCAAGAAAAGATGAGCTAGGATTGAAGCGAACCTAAAACATTGAAAATGTTGGAATTCGGCTAGATGCTTTACCACCTCTTTGGCTATAAAGAGAGAGAAATCAAAATCAAATGGCCCTTTTTACTTTCGATATTTGAACAAGAAGCCCATCATGGGAGCAATGATCTCTCAGTCACTGTCGTAGACACATAGCCATGCAAGAGTTGAGGATATATCCTTGAGTTCATCATGCCTCAAGTCACTATAAGATAGAGGGAGCCTTGGAGATCCAGCAGATGCACTTTGATTCAGCATGTTATGATCGAAATAGATAATATCTCTTCTAGTTCTTCGATATTCCTCCATGGAATTTTAAGAGAACACCTTCGTCCCATAAAAAATGGGACAACACATAATGTCCCTCACAGCCTCAGGGGTTATGACTACTTTCAAAAAGGATCCCTTAATTAAACAAGAAGTAGGGCCAAACTTGTTAGAACACGTAGCCACAAACTTTGGACAATGTGGGGGAGCGCCACTACTCCAGAAATTAACTGGTGTAGATTGCAGCTTTGTTCTATGGTTTACCATTCTATTGCAGATGACCTCTCTAAGGTTTTTAGGCTGCTTGCGAAGTTCTATCTCAGCAACATTCTCCAGAGAATCTATCACCATAGTCGGGTTGTGGGTGGCTATCTTTGGGGGAATGGCGTGAGAAGAATATGAAAGCTCCCCAAATACATCCACCCACAATCTTCCTTGGATGGAACCTGTGATGGTATAATGAATCAATAAGGATCTAGACAACTACTAAGATGGGGAGTGAATGAGTAGATAGAAAATTGAGTATACTTTCACCAAACTCAAAAACAACCTCCCAAGTCAATCTTAGAACTAACTAGTTCAAACACTGAACTACAAACTTCAATATCACTAATAGTATAGCAGTTTGAGTGGTATATCAAAATAACAGTATAAAAACTCTGAAACTCTCAAACCATTTAACCAAAACATTCAAATACTTTATTGACAAAAGTAAAAGCACATTTCAGATTACTATTGGTCATCTTATCATATCTAAGTGGATTTAATAGTTAAACAAATTAACCATAGCAAACATAACCACAAAAACCATTCACCACTTGACATAATGATTTTAATGTAGAGCCCAAATGGGAAAAACCATGGTGGGGATGAATACCCACAAGTATTTTGAACTCTTCTGAAGCTCGCCCTATTAGGAGCCAAGCCTGTTAAAGATTTTACACAAAGCCCTATTAAGAACAGATCCTATTAGGGACCACCCAATTAAGGGATTGACTATAATGCATTATTAGAAGCAATACCCCATTAGGAGTAACCTCAGTAGAGGATTTGAAATCCAAGCTAATGGATCACTTGGTTAGAGGATTTAGATAACACTAAGCCTGCTAAAGCTTACCCAGTTAAGGGATTTGACTATTGTAGTTGTTAGAGAACAATAGGGGTTTACTAATCTGGCGAATAGAACTATTATGCTTGATTGGATCCTTTTCATGCTCTTATCTGCCTTCACACATACTGCAAATACACCTTCTGGTTCAGCAACCAATCACTCTTACACTTAACCAAAATTGCCAACACTACAACAAAACAACTCATCGACCTTATAAGAAAAACAATAGGTCGGTAACACATCACAAACCTAAGATCTCATAGAGATTACAAATAAATTGGTTCAAGTATGACTCTTGGATTACATAGAAATCATTGCACATTGTTCAAGGCAACCTTGACCACTCCTTGATCACCACTTTATCGATTATTGTAACTCATCGTGCGGTTTCCAGTTCATGCAATGTACTCACACATTCCCAAGATAAAACCATTATCTCTATGTGCAAAAAACCATTTGAAACTCTTCACGTACAAAATGCATATGTGGTATAATCATTACTGTTCATCATTTGATCATAAACTAATACAACTGATTCACCAACCTCCATCAGTTAGGGTTTGGAATATACACAGGTAGGGTTACCGGTTGATCTCACTCCATTCCAAGTAATACCGGTTTCCTTCACTATCTCACCTATTGATTGCAAAACAACATCATTACTGGTTACAATTAACATCAATGACAACATAATAGTTCATCAATGCAATCTTCATGCAAATTCCAACACAAATATCAATACCCTTGATTGTGATGATTGAGAGTAATGCACATACACATGTATAGGAATCCTGGTTTACATTTTACCATGTACTCTCCTTCAACTGAGTCTCCATGTCTTCAGCTAGTAACTAGCTATAGATATTCTCTCTATCAATCATACAATTATTCTTACCATAATCATATAGTTCTTCTCCCCTTTGAAAATCCTGCCAAAGTGAAAGTAAAATATGCAGTGTCATACTTCACTGTTATGTATCAACAATCTACAACTTGATGTTCCCTCTGTGGAATAACTCCAATCTACACCAATCCTACTTCAAGATTCTTCAATTAGCTCTGCGACTGTTGTATTCCACATCTTCTCAATTGACCTCATATAGGGGCATAACCCCTAGCTAACCTCTAAGATACTCAAATGTACTCTTAGGCAGAGGTTTAGTAAGGATATCTGCTAGCTATCCCTTGATAGATACATGCTCTAATAATACATCTTTACTTTGCACTTTCTCTCTCAAGAAATGATATTTCAGGTCAATATGCTTGGTTCTAGCATGCAACACCGGGTTCTTTGAAATATTTATTGTGCTCGTGTTGTCACATAAAATATTTACTATTTCTATAATCTTCAGCTTGAATCCTACCAGAATGTGTTTCATCTAGATTGCCTAGGTACAATTTATATACACTACAACATATTCAGCTTCAGTAGTGGACTTTGATAAACATCTCTGCTTCTTGCTACTCCAAGATACAAGTCTTCCGCCAAGAAAGAATGCACCATTGGTTATTCTCTTCTTATCATCAAAATTACCTTCCCAGTGTGTCTCTATATAAACCTTCAAATCAAAGTTACCTTCATATGGATACCATAACACATAGTCACTACCTTTCAAATATATTAATATCCTTTTAGTTTCTATCAAGTGTGCATCCTTTGGATTATTCTGAAATTTGGCAACTAAACCAACTGCATGAGAAATATCTGATCTGTCATGAACAACATAATGCAGTTTACCTATCATTGATTTGTACTCTTTTTCATCAACAAATACGGCATCATCCTTCTTAGACAGTTTATAACCTATAACCATTGGTGTCCCAACTAGTTTACAGTCACTCATTTCAAATGTCTTCAATACCACTTTCATATACTTAGCCTATGTGATAAAAATACCACTCTTCATCTACTAAATTTACAAACCTATGAAGAATTTTATCTCTCCTACTAGAGACATTTCAAATTCACTTTTCATCTCATTTGCAAAGTCATCACTCATGTCATCATTGCCTCCAAATATGATATCATGCACAAACACTTCACTAACCAATATCTTATCTCCTTCAGATTTGAGATATATATTGTTATCTTCATTAGTTCTCTGAAAACCTATTTTCATCAGGTGTGAGTGTAGCCTTTAATACCATGCTCTCGGTGCTTTCTTCAAACCATATAGTGCCTTATGCAATTTACACACCATATCCTTTGCATCAGTCTAAGCATAACCATCTAGTTGCTCAATTTATACTTCCTCTTCTAGTATTCCATTTAGAAATGCTAACTTCACATCCATCTCATATACTTTGAATCCCTTATATGCTACAAATACAAGTAGAGTCCTAACACCTTCCAATCTATCAACTGGTGCAAATGTCTCACCATAGTATTCTCCTTCTTCCTGTGCATAACCTTTGCATACCAATCTAGCTTTGTTTCTAACTACTACTCCATCTTCATTCAGTTTATTCTTGAATACCCATTTAGTACCTATCACATTTTTATTCACCGGTCTGGGTACTAGGGTCCATATATTGTTCTTCTCAATATGGTCAAGCTCCTTCTCCATAGTTTTGATCCAGTGATCATCTCAAAATGCTTCCTTATTAGTTCTAGGCTCAATAGTGGAGATCATGCAAGAATTATCTCTAATTCTTCTTCTATTTAACACTCCAACATCTTTATCTCCATTAATCTGGTCATGATTATGAATGAGTCTCGCATACCTTGGAATGACATGATCATTATCTTCGGGTTCTTCTTGTTCACTATCATCATCTTCTTCTGAATCTACCTATTCCGGTTGGACTAGTACTACAACATTCACTTAACTATCTTCTGGCTTCATTAGTTCTGGTTCCAAAATCATAATGTAAGGTTCATCTTCCTTCTTTTCCTGATAGGTTTCTCCTCAAACTTCAGGATACTCATCTACTCAGACATCAACATTGTCAATGATTCTCTATGTTTGGTTGTTGTAACATTTGTAGGCCTTACTCTAAGTGGAGTAACTAAGAAAAATGCCTTCATCACTCTTAGCCTCAAACTTACTAGCATAGTCACCTCTCTTGATAAAATATTTATTGCCAAAAATCTTAAAGTAACTGACATTAGGTGATCTACCATACCAGTATTCATAAGGATTTTTATCCTTACCTCTCTTTACCAATATCTGGTTCATAGTGTAGATAGTTGTGTTGACAACTTCTCTCTAGAAAGTTTTTGCTACACCTCCTTGTATTAGCACCATTGTAGCAACTTCAACAATTGACTGGTTGTTCCTCTCTACAACACCATTCTGCTATGGTGTCCTTGGTGCAGAAAGCTACATCTTAATTCCACTATCTTCACAATATCTAGTAAATTCCTCTGAAGTAAATTCACCACCTTGATCAGTCCTGAGACACTTTATCTTCTTACCACTTTCCTTTTTAGCTAAGGCCCTGAATGCCTTGAACTTACTAAAGGCTTTTGTTTGTTCCTTCAAGAATGTGACCCACATCATTCTTGAGCAATCATCAGTGAAGATCATAAAATATTTGTCACCTTGAATACTTTTAGCCTGTACTGGTCCGCAGAGGTCTATATGAACCAAATCTAACAAATGTTCTGCTGATAAAGATATGCTCTTAAAAGTTGAGGATGCCATCTTTCCTAACTAACATTCCTTAGACAGAGAATTCATCGGTTTGTCCAACTGAGGAAAACCTCTTACTGACTTGGACTTACTGACTTTGACAATATTATCAAAATTTATATGACAAAATATTCGATGTCAAAGCCAACTATCATCTACTTTAGCAATTAAACATTTGTTGACTTTAGGATTTAGGTAAAACAAGTTACCTTTTGTCTTCTTGCCGGTTGCAATTAGTTCACCTTTTCTCCCATAGATTTTGCACATTCCATACTTAAATTCTAATGGATAACCTCTATCATTGAGTTGAGCTACACTTAAAAGATTGCACTTTAATCTTTTAACCTAGTAGACATCATCTGCACTCTTTCCATTAAGAGAAATGGTTCCCTTTCCTTTTACTATGCAGGGTGAGTCATTTCCAAATCTCACAAATCCTCCATCAAATTCTTTCAAAGTAATAAATTTACTTGGATCACCGGTCATGTGGTGTGAACAACCACTATCTATGATTCAATCATCAAAACTATCCATCCGAGAAACTAATGCCTTCTAATAAGATGTCTCCTCTTTAATGGAAACAAAGATAATGTCCTCATTAGCATCTCCCTCAGATTCCTCATCAGTGATACCACCATCAACTGCAATGAGACAATATCTTTTGCCTTTTCCTTTGTACTTCTTGTACTTCTCACACTTATGCTTATTGTCACTATTAGGATAGTTAGCTGCAATTTGTCCAATCTTGTTACATGCAAAACATTTCAAAGGTAATTTACCTTTTTACTTATTGGTACCTCTGGGTAACCGCTTGGCCAATAATGCTTCAAGCTCGATCAAACTGTCTTCATTATCAACCTCTCTACTGGATCTAGACTCATAACTATGACTAATATCTCTGCTTTTCCTCATAGATGGGTAAAAAACTAAAAAATCTAAATGTAGATTCATATTTCTGAGCACTACCATCATAACCATTTAATTCAAATGTAGTAAGTTTACCAATGATAGAGTCAAGATTTACCTTAGTTTAATCAATATATTTTAGCTCCTGAATAGATACAACTCAGATAGCATAGACTGGTAGAAGGGTTCTCAACACCTTACTAACCACTATGGCATCCTCCACTTTTCCACCAGCACTTGATCTCACCAACTATCTCCTTGATCCTTTGACCATACTATTGAATATTCACACCTTCAACCATCCACATGTCATCAAACTTACCTCTCAGACTCTCTTCTTTGGCAATCATCACATGCTCATCACCGCTATAGATTTCCTCAAGTTTCTTCCACACATCATAAGCAATCTCTAGACCATGGAAATCAACATACTCCGAATCAGACAAAGAACTGATAATGGCCTCCAATGCTTGATTATTTTGTTGTTTGTCTTTCTTTTGATCATCAAACATAATCCCACTAGGTTCAGGATACTGAGTAACAACATGTTCCCAGTATTGACTTCCTAGACCATTGATATAGATTTTCATCCTATCACTCCATATTCTGTAATTTTTCTATTAAACTTTGGACCTTCTTTCTTCAGCATGTTCTTCTAAATCTTTACCTCAAGCTATTAGTCTTAGACACTAGAGGACCTGAAATGCTCTAATACCATTTGATGGTATGATGAATCAATAAGGATCTGGACAACTACTGAGAGGGAGGGTGAATCAGTAGATAGAAAATTGAGTATACTTTCACCAAACTCAAAAACAACCTCCCAAGTCAATCGCAGAACTAACTAGTTCAAACACTGAACTACAAACTTGAATATCACTAACAATAAACTAGTTTGATTGAAATATCAAAATAATAGTATAACAAATCTGAAACTCTCAAACCATTCAACCAAAACATCTGAATACTTTATCGACAAAAGTAAAAGCACATTTTAGATTGCTGCCAGTCATCTTATCATATCTAAGTGGATTTAATAGTTAAGCAAATTAACCATAGCAAATGTAACCACAAAAACCATTGACCACTTGACACAATGATTTTGACATGGAAACCCAAATGGGAAAAACCATGGTGGGGATGAATACCCACAAGTATTTTGAACTCTTCTGAAGTTCGCCTTGGTAGGAGCCAATCCTATTAAAGATTTTACAAAAAGTCATGTTAAGAACATATCCTATTAGGGACCACTTGGTTAAGGGATTCACTATAATGCCCTATTAGAATCAATACCCAGTTAGGAGTAACCTTGGTAGAGGATTTGAAATCCAAGCTAATGGATCACCTAGTTAGAGGATTTAGATAACACCGAGCCTGCTAAAGCTTACCTGATTAACGGATTTGACTATTGTAATTGTTAGAGAACAACAAGATTTTGTTGATCTGGTGAATAGCACTACTCTTCTTGATCATATCCTTTCCATGCTCCTATCTGCCTTCACACATACTACATATACACCTTCTAGTTCAACAACCAATCACTCTTACACAACCAAAATTGCCAACACTACAACAAAACAACTCATCAACCTTATAAGGAAAACAATAGGTCAGTAACACATCACAAACCTAAGGTCTCATACAGATTACAAACAAATCGGTTCAAGTATGACCATTGGATTACATAGAAATCATTGCACATTGTTCAAGACAACCTCAACTGTTCCTTAATCATCGCTTCATCAATTCCTGTAACTCATCATGTGGTTTCCACTTAATGCATTGTACTTGCACATTCCCAATATAAAACCATTATCTCTACTCACCAAAAACCATTTGAAACTCTTCACATACAGCATGCATATGTGGCATAATCACTACCATTCATCATTTGATCATAAACCAATACAACTGATCCACCAAGCTCCATTGGTTAGGGTTTGGCACATCAATAGGTAAGGTTACCATTTGATCTCACTGCTTCCCAAGTAATATCGATTTCCTTCACTAGCTCACCTACCGGTTGCAAAACAACATCATTACAACATCATTACTAGTTATAATTGACATCAATGCAATGTTCATGCAAATACCAACAACCTGAGGGGGCTACTTCTGTCTCCATCTTCTACAAGATAAATTCTCTTTCTAACACTTCTAAAGCTTTTCAGCACTCTAGGTTGTAAAATGACCAATATGATGTGCACTTGGTGACCTTCTTCCTTAAATTCATCACATACCTAGATATTCATGAAAGAAGGCAATTAATGATGAGCACCCATTTGCATGTATGTTCATCCATTCCCATCTACAATTAATTTTAAAAAGAGGAGCACCGCCGTTTGCGATTCCCAAAATAATACCTATCCAACCCGCCATTAATTAGAGCCACTTGAGAAAATTTGTTTGTCCAGACAAATCTCCCCATTAAGGAGAGTATCAACAACCAATAGGGCTCACACAAGTTATAACAAACCTATAGGCATTATAGCTTAAACACAATGTATCACTACATATGCATGGCATCAGAGGACATCACTACTCTTTTTTGAGGCACAGTACAGGATGTTTGCCACCTTCGAACTAGAATTCACCTACTTGTGCGAATTGATGAGGGAAAATAGATGCATCAAAAATTGGGAACATTGGCCTTTTACTTCAATTCTGAAAATCCACGATAAATATGTCTTTTCAGACATTCCTTTTGCATAGTATCCAGCTTCAACGATGGAGTTTCCTAAAGAAATGTATACTCCCATCAAGCTCACCAGTAGTAAGGCATAGGTCACTTTCTTAGGTAATATTTTAGACCAGAGGCTACAAAGGATGACACGACACAAAAATCCCTTGATGATCATTTCCATTAAATGGGTGCTCGGTGAGGATTTCATCGATGACATGGGCAGATACCGTGTGAACATAGATATCTGCTCATGTTTTATAGCTTCATTCCTAGATATCAGTATGACTAGATACCTAACCTTAGAGCTAGCCAAAGCTCTCTTCTCCCTATATTATCTGGGTGGCTTGGAAGATGTGGTGGCATATTATATCCCTCTCAAAGGCTTGCCTTTGGCCTTAGATTTATGATGTTTCATCACCTCTAGAGAGGAAGTGACATGGCACCCACTTATCAGCAGTTTGAAGACTATGTCATTGTCATCTCATCGCTTTCAAGCAGATCTTGTTGTGGAGTTTCTCCTCCGGTTCCATCTGATAATGCTCGTCTCGGCTGACACTGAATGGTATACCGAGTTCTAGGACTACATATTTCTGTGGATCTTGACACCGCATGTCCAACCCAATCTAGTGCTTGTGTCAATAACTTAGGAGCCTAGAGACAATTCTGATCATGAGTGGTCAAAGGGAGAAGACGCCAAAGAAAAAGCTGATGATTCCAATTTCTAGATGGATGAGGGTGAAGATGAAGAAGATTCTTGAAATAGAACCACCCTGTGCTCAGAGAACTTTGTATTTTTCTTCTTCTTCAAAACTAGGCCACATGCCTCATGATATATTGTAAAAAGATACCTATAATATAAAAAATTCTTTTTGTTTGATCAAGGAGTATCTTGTGGTTCATTTTACATCGAAATGCATGAAGAAACATAATTAGATAAATAAGGCACATAAAAACACTATTTACATTATGTACATTAGAGAAAAGCTGCTAGTGAAAAGGTTTAAGGTGGAACCCATTAACCAGGATCCTAAGGGAATCTCCTTTCATATTTTTAAGATCAAAACAATTGAAACCTTTTCAATTTATAATGCAGAAGGGTCTCTCCCATAACCCATCAAATTTGGCATGTTGACCGGGCTTGGCCGCCCTTTCATTGTATTTCAAAACAAGGTCACCTTGTTTAAATTCCAGGTTAGAACTTTTCTTATTGTCAAACCACTTCTTGATGGTTTGCTAATGGTTTTGAAGAGATGCAAATGATGCTTCCCTTGCCTCTTCTAGTTCTGTAATTTCTACCAACCTCACCTCCATGGGATCTGTTGAAGACTATTTTGACACACTCGTCAACAGTCAGGTAGCCAATGTGAACACTCACCACCTCTCTTGAAAAGAAATAAGTTTTGGGGAACTAATCACTCCAAGGTCTTTATAGTTGGGTCTCAATGGTGATTGGCAACCAAATGGTTGATGTAGTTGTACCTGTTAAGGGTCCTGCTGGTTGAAACTAAAGCCCAATAATCGTTAATAACTTAACTTCCTTTTTTTGTATTTTGTATGATTTTAAGATTCTTTTGGAAATAAATTGCAAGAGATAGGGAAACAAGAAAATTAAAGTGAAAGCAATTCAATGACAACTTAACGAACTACTTAACTAGTACCCCACAATCTAAAAAAAATCATCAAGTATTATCCAAATCAACATTCAATAACGGACCTCTAGTAAACCTGCAAAGTCAACAACCTTATAGACTCATGGAAAGAATATCAACACCATATTGTTTATCCCACTAATTCTCATACACCACTTACATGTGCAGCATGAGTCATAAAGAAATAAACAAAATATCATAACAAGTTACTAATTTCAAACAATAGACATTACAAGATTACATAGAATAAACTTGTGGAACACATGCATAGATCAGGCAAATTATAAGCTACTTCTTGTATTGATTTCAAAGAATGTATCACAAAAATAGCTAAAGTTCATAACAATCTGCAAAAATAATCTAAGTGGGCCTCAAATCATTAATTTGTGGACACTTACAAATGAATCAGACTCAATTTATAGAGATCTTTTCCCTACTTTCTAGGAAATAAACCTAATCTAAATTAAGAACTCAAAAGCTAGAAGTTTCAGTTAACTTGCAAGTTTCTGCCTCTATACTCCAGTTAGCCACTACAAAATGGAGGCTGGGTGAGCACTACGAATACCATTTTGTATGAGCCAGGATTTCATTGTCATGCATAATTTAGCTCAAAACTGAAATGTGAGTTGGAGGTGCAGTTGAAGTCCCAGTGGGTTGATCATGCAAAAACACCTTTTCAAAGTGAAGCTATCATTAGCAACTACACACTCATCTTTCACTTCTTTTTATAGGATCTATAATTACTAATGATACATGCAACCACCTCGGAAGGAGGATCAGCAACATGCTTGATTCTAAATTTATACTTTTTCAAAACTTTTTTTGCATTCTTTCTTTCCCTTTCTAACTCATCTATTGTCTCAGAATCCTATTGACATTGTTGGCAAATGCACACTCCAATGAGAAATTGTAGGTGATTGAAGGTTTTGTCATTGATGGAAACCTTGCAATCATATGATACTAGCAAGACAATTTATTGGCATCGGCAACAACAAACTCTGCACTGGTACACAAAACACCGGCAGTGAAAGGAAGGATACTGGCACCCAGGCTGACATGAATTTTGTTGATAATATATTGTGTAATTAATTGTAAAATCATTGTAATTCGACATGGAAAGTTGTAATATGACTCATATATGTATGAGATCGTTATAGAACATTTTGTAATAGTATGATAGGCAAAATTATGCAGACCCAACATGCGAATTATAGGTTAAGGGTCTATGTATGAAGCAAAGCTAAAACCGGTACTAGATTTGGAATAGAAGATGCTTATTTGAGGTAGTACAAGACATTGGATTTGCATAATCCATTTTTGTAAGTCAGTGTGACTTCCTTTGTAATTGAGCAGTGAGCTCTAGGCACTTGGCCTTCCTGCATGTGCAGGCCCCTCTTGTAAAAGACTAATATTCCATTATTGGTCGGTAAGTGAATATTATGGGTCACAAATCCCACCGAGGTTTTTCTCACACTGGGTTTCCTCGTTAAACTACTATGTTATGGTGTGCTTTTCATGTGGATTTTGTTATTCTTGTTTATTGTACTATTTCTAGTTTACTGGTACACAGTATTGATATGCTTTACATGTTTTAAATCATGGAAATTCATTAACCAGTTAGATATTGATTCACCCCCCCTCCCAGTATCTTTGGGAATCCCAACAGACATTTTGTTATCAAATATGTATATATGTTTATCAATATAACACTAAACTGAGCCGAAGGTCCAAAATGTTGGGCCTGATATGCATCCCATTGGTTGAGCACCTGATCTTCCTCCATAGCTCCCACATTGGTTATTCCCAGCGTAAAAAATTTGAGTAAGCATCCTACAAAATCCTCATACTTTTCTACTATCTTGAGGAGGGGAGCTCAGATATCTATTGCATCCTTCACATACTGCTGAAGAATTTCCATCTTCAACTCCAAAATGTATGTGTAAGACTACAAATTCTTACAAGTTTCTCCACCCAAGAGGTCCTCCTTTATGTTTAATTCTTCACCCAGGATCACCTTATTCAATACCCGGAACTGCTTGCTAAAAGTGTTGACATTCCACTCCCATTGCTGAGAGAAAGAAGATAATGCTCCTCCCACTTGAATAGCCTTCTTATATTCCCTCATGGTATTCTACAAAAATAGTCTAATTTTAGATGCATTTATTTGTGCCCATGATTTTGCCATGCTGGCCATCTATCTTACCTCAACCAATTCATTTACATATCCCTCAAGGAGTGACAGGGTTGAAGGTAAATTATCATTTTTACAAATATCTAAAGGTCTTCCCATCTCTACAAACAACTTCTTGTACTAATCTAGTTGTGCTTTGACCTCTGCATGGGAGATGTATTCCTTTTCCATTCCCCCCCTGGTGACGCTAGCAGCCAGTTCCAAGGTATCTAATTCCCTCCACTTCGTTTGCTTACCTAGTTTTACCTAGGACACCAAGTACTTTGGAGAGCTTTGACCTTCTGCCTGCATAGGAACTGCTACATCCGCAACTATCTCAGCAGACCCTGTTCTTGACAAATGATGTACAATTTTTCCCTTCTTAGATTTGCTTGGTTCTTCAGTGATTGGCTATTGTAGTGTACCTTTTGGTAGCACTACTTTCCTTTTCTTTTTTTTGAAGGTGAATTCAAACCATTGCGGCATATCCTTATCTTTATTAACTTTGTGAGGAATGATTTCGGAGGTCACAATGTGCATGTATGATTGTTCCTCTACTTCATCTTTGTCCTCTTCTTCTACATGCTTAGGACCTTAAGGTGAATACATTTGACAAGCCATACTAGCTTGGAGAGAAGTATTAGCATTCAATTGTTACTACTTGTGTCACTCTCCTAACTTATCACTACCCTCTTCCCCAAATGTCATGCCATCCTTATCCATTTCTCCCATACCTTTCTCAAAAGCTATCTCTTTTAGTAAATCCTCTTGGTCCTGTGGAGTTAAGATTAATCTTTCACTCCTGCGAAACTTCAGCCTCATTTCATTCTTTCTCTCCTCCAAGTGGTTGCTATCCCACAAATTGTTCCTCCTCTTGGTCAGAGTTTGTTTCAATGTTATGGACATTTACTATTTCCATGGTAGGCATAAATGTATGTGTCCTAGGAGACACTGTTGTTGTATCAGTTGGTGGTGGCACAAGGGCAGTAGTAGTTGGTGTCAAAACTAGAGGTTGTGCTACGATAGTAGACAAAGGCTGAGTGGGTTCACTTGTCGTATTAGGAGGAGGAGGTTGTGCACTTTCATCTATTTTTACTTTCTCATCCCCCTCGTAAGTTCCTTCTCTTGGTGTTTGTCCAATTATTGTCCTCACAAGAAGTACCTCTGCCAGTGGCACAACACCTAGTCCTTCTCTTACTCCAAACTCTATAGCCTTTTTTAAAAGTTCAAATTTTCTCATTTCTTCCTTGACTGTCTTCAAAATTCCACAATACTCTTCAGGATCAGCAACTTCATTTGGGTCAGTTGACGTGTTCTTTCAGGAACTAGGCCTTGTTTTACGGGCATACTCCTTATAACCCCTTGACTGGGGAACACCTGAGGTAGATTCATTTTGCTTCCCTTTTGAAGCACTTGGCCTAACACTCAAACCGATCCACTTTCTAGTTATATCAACAATAGTTTGACTTATTTTTCCTATATTTATATCTTCGTGTGCCGACCACCTTATGGGAGATAGAGGCTTCTTGTCAATTTCTTGCTCTTTATATACAAAATCCAACAATTCACCCTCATCCCTTAGTTCTTTCGGGAGATTTGTCTCTATTTCAAAACTCCTAATCTAAGGTACTCATAGCCTATAATAACTCTTTTCTCTAACCTCAAAATGTTTTTGGAGGTTTTCCCAAAAGTCTTCTAGTCTAGGCTTGTGCCCCTCATATGCTTTTGGTATGGTTTGTTTTAGCTTGCCATAGGGAGCATAGTACTCCCTTGCATAGTTAAATTACTTAAGATTTAGATCATGAAGCTCCTACTTTGCTATCTTTGCTACCTAAATATTTGAACAAGGGAAATAACCAATAGAAACTAAGAAATCTATTCTTGCCTTGTGTTTTGAGGACAAAAGGGATTGAAGGTCGAGCATTTTCCTGACATATTCTAAAAATGATGCAATCATTGCAGTATCACGGAAACAACATATGGTTCCCTGTAAACCCACTAACCCTGATATATGTACAACTTTGTTTCTAAATGAACCAACATGCCCATTCCCCGATGATTTCCATTGCTTGTAAGCTTATCTTCTAACCTGCATCATCTGTGAGTTTAATGATAATAGGGAAAAGGAAGGCATCATCAATTCATTTAAAATGCACCTTTGCATTGTTTAGAAGGAGTTGTGAGTAATACTCCCACACCTTTTTCTGCCCTTCCTCATCTCCTAACTAGCCCTCTATCTGTAGTCTCGAGAATTTACTTGTTCGGGCAGCCACCTAGATAACATAGGAAGTGAAAAAGAATTTATTCATTTGATTCACCTCCTTCATTTTCTCATGGATTTTATCAGAGAGAATTTGGGCACAGTCAACGTATTGCTTCCCTATAAGTATAGTTGTCATGAAATGGAACATCCAGGGATGGAAGTATCGAAAATCTTGCTTGTCAAAGGCCTTTCTTAACATGATGATCAAGTCTTGTTGCGGCTCCTTGAAGTCTACCCTCAAAACATCTATGTCTTTTAACCCTATCTTCCTCTCCTCTTCCAACCAATTCTTATTCATATGCCTCTTGTTTGAAGCAATATTTCTATTCCATACTCAAACAACTTCTTCTTCGGTAGTCAGAAGTACTTCATCCTTCACAGGGATGCCAAACACAAATCCCAACACATCTGCTAAAAAATCAATTACTATTCTACCCTGATCATCTGTGCACTTTCTTGTATCTGCATTGTAGAACTATGCAACAGTCACAATGAATTTAGGAGCTTGGACTGATTGCAGGAAAATGGTTGCATCGATCGGGCCTGATCTCTTAATTCTCCTTAGTGGTGCCTTTAGCCTTGGTCGGTCTAATTGTGTCTTGATATCCTCCAAATCGATGTGCCCCACCTCTATATTTGTCACCCATTTAATCTGGTCATCCAACTTTGAAACATAAACCTGTCCTTGATATTGATATTTCATGGTTATGGGAAGTTTTTTTTAACTCCTTGCCTCTCTTGTTGGAATTTGGGTCCATCTAAACACTCTGATCTCCAAGAGAGAATCATAAATTAATCTATTGCATACTCAAAAAAAAAAATAGCAGCATCCACCTCGAGACTTTGGTGTTTCGGGTTTCTAGGGTGAATAATTTCCTTATAAGACAACCGACTTCAGAACTCCAGGGTTCCAAGGTTCCAAGGTTAGCATGAGCTTGAAAAATAAATTTTGGAACTCCGAGGTTCTAGGGTGGATTAAAAAAATGGAGTCTGGAACTCCGAGGTTCCGGGGTCTTGGGGTAAATAGAAAAGGTTGACTTCGGGACTTTGGGGTTTGGGGATAGTTCAATAGGGCACCAAGAAGATGCTTCGAAACTCCAAGGATTTGAGGTTAAAGAAGTGGCATAATAAGAAAGGACCTTGAGACTCTGAGGTTCTAAGGTTTGGGGTAGTTCACTTTGTAAATTTTAAGATGATCCAGAACTCTAGGAATCTGGGGTTCTGGGGTAAAGGCATGACTAAAAGGAACCAACCTTGAGAACCCAGGGTTTCTGGGTTCTGAGGTGAAGAAAACTACCCAACCCAGAACTCTAGGGTCTTGGGTTCTAGGGTGAACAATAAAAACTAGGCAATGCGGGAAAAACACTAAAAAATGAGCAAAATATAAAAGGAAAATCTAAACTAAAAACTAAAAGAAACTAAAAGATCTAAACATGAAAACACAAGGAAGGAGAAAAAAACCTACCAACCTGGTGGGAAAAAATATGCAAAATCTCAGTAACATGGAGGCACGAAATCGGGAGGTCACAAATAGAAGCTTTGAAAAACTTGAGTGCACAAATGAACCTAGAAAAGTTCATTCCTCCTATTTATACCCCCCCCAAACTTCATTTGTACAATCACTTTAAACAAGACCTCAGGAGTCCAGGATTGTGGACTATTGGGGTGACAAACAAAAGAGAAAAAAATCACCTCATGACTTTGAGCTTCCGGGGTGAAAGCCAGCAAAACAAAAGAAGACCTCGGGACTCTGGGGTTTTGGGGTAAAAAAGAAAAACAAGCAAAACAACCTTGAGACTCCGGGGTTGTCAAGACAAAACAACTTTAGGACTCCGAGGATCCAGGGTCCGAGGTTGTGAACAACAAAACATGAAGAACTCAAGATTTCAGGGCTCTGAAGCTCTAAGGCTTCAAAAGAAAAAAGGACAAGGCATGACTTCAGGACTCTGGGGATCTGGGGTTTTGAGGTAATGACAAACATAACAAACACCTACTTCGAGACTCTGGTGTTTTGGGGTTTCATGGTAGGACAAACAAAAAAAAACAACAAAGGACTCCTCGGGACTACGGGTTTTCAGGGTGTCCAGGCAAAAGATAAAAATAAAAAACTACAGAAAGAAAAAAGAGGGACCCATATTTTCAAGACAAGGAAACTAATGGGGTTAGGTATTCAAAGCATAACAAATGGCGACTATCTAGGAAAAATTACTCTAGGCATTTTAGAACTTCAGAATCTCTGCTTAACCTAATGCCTAAGGCTACTATCATTCAAAAGGATGTATATGAGCAAAAAGATGAGCGAATAAATGAACAAACAACCAAGTCCAGAATTAAATAGGATTAACTCTTAAGTGTGTGTGCATTATTTATTACTCCATCATTTTCAATAATGAAGATAAATAGAGGAAATTGGGCCCAAGCTACGTAGGTGAAATCAATCAATGTGTTTTGTGCAAGGTTATCCTAGGCATAGCTCTACTTCTAGCTAGGCATTCATATCCCCAACAGAGATACCTATGGTTCCCATCAAGCAGTGCTCCACTGCCAACCAAGTGTCCATAGCCTCGGTGGAGATTACTTGAAACACCCAAGTTTAGTTTCTTTAAGTGGATCATTTCTTTTCTCTTTCTTTTCTTTTTGAAAACATCATGGAATATAGAAGGACTATCTCTTTTGTAACCTTTAAGAAACTTCCAAACATTGAGGTCCAATTACTGGGTTGGAAACCATGGTGGACAACATGAAACATCCTAACTTCTAATTTTTCACTTGGAAACAAGTTCATCTGATATCCTACAAAAAATTTTGATGTCTTAGTGTGATGGTAGTTCTGAGTAACCAAGCTAGCATTTTCCAATTGAGGTTCAAAAACTCAAATCATATTTAAACCATTATATACCACCTTGGACAAGTGTAGAAAAAGCTTTCAAAATTAACCAAATAATAATGTTGTAAAGAGAAAAGAGTCAAAGTCTCAAAATTTTGCAACCTGCCATGCAAACAACACCTACCCTTTAGAATATTTGAGAATAAATATATATCCCGACACAACAAAATGAAAGCGAATGAAATGAAACAAACAAACAAAAACAAAAATGGAAACATGCATGCAGCAAAACGAAAAGCCAACAAACATGCAAACCCAAACAAGAAACAAAGCAAACAAAACAAAAATAGCTAATCTACTATATTGGAATAGGTCAAGCTTCACTGGGGATTAATCGAAATAGTGCTTGAGGAATTGACCATTGATGGGCAATGGTAAAAGTTCTCCAATCAAAGAGCTTAACCTAAAGGTGTTATCTTCTAAAATTTTGGCTATCTAGTAGGGACCTAACCACAACCTTTCAAACTTATGGTGATCACCCTTCTTCTCCTTGGTCTTTTCCCATAACAAAACTAGGTCAAAGATCCAAAAGGCTTTCACCTTGGCTCTTTTGTCAAACCATCACTTAACAATGACTTGATGCTTAGCAAAGTGTTGTAGGGTATTAATCCTTTTCTCATCAAGTTTTTAAAGATTTAGGAGATGAATCTCTACCTGATCCTCAATTTCAATTTCTTTCATTAATTGGAGGATAGGTATTTGTAAATTGATTAGGAAAATAGGAGTTTGGCCATAAACAAGGTAATATAGAGAAGTTCCTAGGGCGGCTTTAACTCTGGTTCAATCAGTCCATAGGGCATTTCTCAACTGATTGTGCCAATCTCTGGGATTTTTCTCGAGTATCTTTTTAATGACATCTAGAATGTTCTTGTTCGTGGATTTAGCTACTCCATTACCTTTTGAATAGTAATTGGATGAGAATTTCAATATCACCTTATACTCATATGACCATTGCATCAACTGTGCTAAAGTAAAAGCAGGATCGTTGTCACATACCAGAGCGAATGGCATACCAAACCTGGTGACAATGTATTCTTCAATGAATTTCAGGACAACCTCCGTAGTAGCATTTCGACATGCTATGGCCTCTGTTCATTGGGTGCAGTAATCTATTGCTATGAGAATGAACTTATGTCCTGCAGACGAATTAGGATTAATGTCACCTACAAAATCCAATGCCCGTTGGGCAAACGGTCTTACCTCGAACACTAGTTGGAGAGGCATGGTTGGATTCCTCTCTCTAGAAGCTGTGGTTTGGCATGTATGACAATGACGAACATGCTCATTAGTATCCTTAAAAATAATAGGCCAGTAATATCCAGCCATCAAATTTTGATTTGTAATGGTATCTTCTGACCCATGACTTGTACCATACTTCCCATGGAACTCCTCGATCATTTTACAGGCTTCCTGATGATTAAGACATCAAAGGTAAATACCTTCATAGTTTTTCCTATAAATTTTTGAATCCTTGATCATATAATTGGCACTTTTGAGCCTTAAAGCTCATCTATGCATGGTTGTCAACCCCTCAGGACACTTGTTATTCAACAAGATGAAAACTTAATCTATGTACCATGGGTCTTTAGTGAATGACTGCAACGTATAATGTTGGCATTGGATTTGAGGGATATCAGTCACCATAGCTTGAGACAAACCTTGGCTTCTAAATAACTTCATTGGATGCATCTCCAGATCCAACTCTTGTAAAATAGCCATCCATTTCCCTCGACATTCTCCTAGCTCTGATTGTATAAGCAGTGACTTAACTAATTGATCAAGTACAATTGCATAGATTTTACTCCTCAATATATAATGTCTCAATTTCTTGACTACCCTTACTAAAGCAAAAGCTTGTTTCTCAAGAGCAAAATATCTCACCTGAACACTCTTGAAAGAGGAACTCATGAATGTGATGGGTTTCTCATCCCCTGCTTGCCTTTGTGTCAAAATAACCACTCTTGAATATAACGAAGCAAAATAACATATATAAAATGGAAGAGTATAGTCAAGACTAGCTAATATAGGAGCTTCAACAATGGACTTCTTGATCTAGATGAAATCCTTTTTGCTTCAGCAATCCATTCAATCTTAGCATCCTTCTTCATTATTTCATTTAAAGGATTGACTATCTCTACAAACCTGGTGATAAATTTTCTGACAAAATTGATATTCCCAAAGAAAGATCTCATCTCCTTTTTACTGCTAGGCATTTGTAGTTTCAACAACGCTTCTACTCGATCTAGGTCTATAGATATCCCTCTTTCAAAGATTACATGACCAAAAAGCTTTCTTTCAGCCACCCCAAATACACACTTCTTGGGGTTAACAGAAATCCCATATCTTTAGCATCTCTCCAGAACTTTACGGAGGTGGTCCGAGTGATCTTCTCTGACTTTAGAAAATATAGTCAGGTCATCCATATATAATAATACATTTTTGAATCAGTTCTTTGAAATCCATATCCATTTCTCTTTGGAATGTCACTCCAGCATTAATTAACTGGAATGACATCCTTTGGTATGCATATGTCCCCCACTTCGTAGTAAATGCTATTTTCATGCAATCTTCATGGTTCACCAAAACTTGGTTATGTCTAGAATAACCATCTAGGAATGGCATCATTTGTGAACCATTAACGATATCTAATACCTCATCTAAGGAAGGAAGTGGGTAATTATCCCATTTTGATGCCTTATTGAGGTTACAAAAATCAACACAAAGTCAAATTTCCCCATTCTTTTTCCTTACTGGTACCAAGTTGGTAACCCAAGTGGAGTGACATACCGGGAAAATAATCCTAGCAGCGAGCAACTTTTGAACCTCCTTAAAAATTAAGGGTTCTATTAATGAATTAACGAGATGTTTCTTTTATTTGAATGGATTTATATTGGGTTTCAAAGGTATAACATGAGTGATGATTTATTTATTGAAATTTTCCAAATCGTCGTATCCTCATGCTATAACATCAATGTACTCCTTTAAGATTTGCAAATTTTTCTCTTTCACTAGGAGCACAAATCTTGCCAATGTACACTACCTTCTCTTGGCCTTTTGGACTAATATTATGTGGTTCATATTTCCCAACATCCAAATCCATTTTCAATCTCTCTTTTACCTCAGGATCAGAATTAAAAAGCCTCTCTAGAGTGACCATACCCTTGGGAATGACATTTGTAGGCAAATTTAAAATTTTGTTATCACCCCCTTCATCAAGATCATCTGATATATCCTTCTCATCAATGATTTGTTCTTCAAAATCCTCTTAATTAGCAAGAAAAGCTATAATGTGGGTATCATCCTCACAGACTTGAAAGTGTTTGATGTTATCAGGCACAACAGGTATGGAGACCAACTCTACAGAAAACCTCTTCAAAGGAGATTGGCTCACTGGTTCTAGTGTACTTGCTACTACAACCAATGCATCTGATATCCCATTTATTTCCCTTGGCACTATCTAAATATTGAAAGCATCATAATCCTCAACCAACTGCCATACTCTATTCCTATATGTTTCTAACCTTTTGTTGTGACATACATATTAGCTTCTTACTTGCTTAACCACCAATTTAGAATCTCCTTGCACTCTTAAGATTTTGGCTCCCTTATTATGAGCAAAGAGTAGTCATCTAATTGGGGCCTCATTATCCATCATATTATTAGTGCAAGGGAATTGGAGTCGATAGGAGGCAAGAAACATTTTCCCTTTGGGACTTGTTAACTCAATGCCTACTCCACTGCCTTGCTTGGATCTAGAACCATCAAACTTTAGAAACCATACTTTATCTTTTAGTTTCTTTACATTCTTCACCTTAAGATTAGTGATCAAATTAGTTTCTGAAAGTGGTTGTTGTCCCTTGACTCCAAGGTCTTGTAACACCTGAGGTTGTTCAACTATAGGTTGCAAGAGTACTTCAAGGGTATTAGGAGTGGACTGCTCTACTTGAGGTTGCACTTGAGATTGAGTTTCTTCATTCTTCTACTTTAGTGGAATATCCTCATTCTCTTGTTTACCAATCTCAACCATGAATATAATCTTGATGCATAGTCCTGGCTAGGAATTTTCTATTATAACATCTATTTTTGGGGGTATTACTTCCTGGTGACTTGGAATTTGAATTTCTTCCATGTTGATGAAATAATCAATGTCCTCGCATGGGACTAGGCTCATCAACTTTGTAACTTCATTATGACATGGGATATAGGATATCTCTGAGTGGTCCTCATGATTTATTCAACAGTATTTTGAAAGAAACAAATCTTGTACATTCATAGTATCCCCCAACAAATACATCCCTTGTTTTATTGTTGTAATGAAGCCTTTCACCCACCCTCTATATGTGGTCATATGTGCTTGACATAACTAGGGAATGGCAGGTGCAGAAAAGTGAGGATTTCATTTACTCTATAGACTCCTGGACTCACTTCAACATATGCCACCTCATTGTGAGCTCCATAATCTATGACCAACTTCTTTGA
This sequence comes from Cryptomeria japonica, assembly GCF_030272615.1. NCBI lineage: Eukaryota > Viridiplantae > Streptophyta > Pinopsida > Cupressales > Cupressaceae > Cryptomeria > Cryptomeria japonica. Next base: position 849,799,163 of record NC_081414.1, read on the forward strand.
CTTGGGTTCACTATCAATTCAGATCTGGTTACTCACTCCCTTCCATGGAAGCCATAAGTATGTAAAATAGGTTGAGAAGTATCCTCCCAAATTTTTTGACCAATCCCTACTAAGAAGCATCCCATATACCTCTGGAATATCCATCAATTGAATTTTGATGTAACAAGATATGCGGAGATCAACACCCAACTAGATGTATACATCTTTTAATTCTCCAATTACATTGACCTCAGTCTTGTCCAATTGTACCACCTTACTGTTTGCATGCATGGGGTTGAGACTGAGCTTCTGACATATAGAGTATGGCATTACATTTCTAGAAGCACCTGAATCTACCAAACAATTGTGCAAATTCTTTCCACATATCTTCAAACTAAGTAAAAAAAGTGGGTTCTCGATTGCATCGTTACTGACATTGGCATTGACTTCATTCAATTCAGCCATCTTCACCTCATTGCTCTGAGACTCTAGTAGTTCCAACTTATTAAGGAGATCCTTCTTTTGTCCAAGGCAATATCTCAGTACCTCTATTAGGGACATAGTGGTGGCAGTTATCTCCATCTCCTTGGTAACATCAAAAGATCCTTTCAAAACATATTTTTTCCCTTGAGTTTGTCTAGGATGTGCTCCTTGAAAATTGTGAGGGGGAGGATTGTTTCTTGCATTTGCATTGGGAGGTACAAATCCACCCTTTGGGAGAGGTGGTTCTATTAATCAATCCTTGCCTTGACTCCTAAGGTTGTAATTATTTCTAGTTGGAAAGGCTTGAGCATCATAGATATATAGTTCACCCTTCAACTTTAGCTTGAAACTCCTTGCATAGGAACATATCAACCAACATTGTGGTATTAACTTTCTCAAGTTCTTCATTAGAGAAATCCTTTGGTTGATAATCAGCTTGAGTGATCCTTATGATCTTTTTGAACTGGACACAATTAACCTTAGAATGCACTACTGTATCATGCAACCTACACCAATTAGTCAGTAAATTCATATCAGCAAGGTTAACACTTTGTGTGTTATTTGGGTTATCTCGTGCATCAGGATGATCATGGTTCATCCCATCGTTGTTTGGACCCATGTTCCATTGTCTATTGTATGGCTTGTTGTTAAATACCTTTGGTTTTGGTTTTGATTGTTATATTTTCATTGATTATTATATGATTGGGGTTGGTTGTACCCTCCCAAAGGATTCATCTTCAACTAGCTCAAATCTAAAGTAACTCGTGAAATCATCTTCTTTAATGCTTCTACTTCAGTGGATATGTGTGATCCTTGACTTTCAGGCATCGTAGTCGGGGGTTGGTTTGTTGCATGAGAATTAATAAATTGTTGATTTGGCCCTTGTACTTGACCAACATATTGTGATTGAGTGGGAGCGGCATTGGTATTAGTTTGCCAAGTTAAAGCATGGGCAACAAACTGTTGATTAGCCTAAGGCTAAGAGGCATAGATTAGCACCGAGTTCATTGTTTGGGCTCCCATAGGTAAGGGTGATGGTACCCAAGGGAGTTGGTTAGAGTTCCCTTGATTCACTCCTTTGGGTAAATTTTATCCAATTCCCCCATGTGTTTGGTTCAACTCGTGATTCATGTTGATCTCCAATGCATAAACCTTTGCCAGGGTGTTCCTTTGATCTTTGGGAGCACTCTTTTTGATAAACATAGTAGTCCATGGGTCAATAGCTCTTAGAAACGAATTAATTGCTATGTTGGGTGCTACTTAGTCAGGAGCCTATAACCTCTTAACTACCCTTTGAAATCTATTAGTAAAAGTTGTTAAAGGTTCATTTGGTGACTTCCTAACAAAGACAAATTGATGGTACAATGTTTCGGGGTCAACATACACTTGGAATTGATCAATGAAAGCTTTCTCCAAAATATCCCATCTAGTGATAGAATTGTTGGTATTGTGGATGACTTCATCATGTGTTGCATTGGTTTTGTCATTGATGTCAACAATTATCTTTTTGGAGGTCTACATTGTTGATTTGGCACTCTGGTTATATTGCTTTGTTGATAAACTGACACATTGTGGTCTCGGTATCGATATTAGCTTATGCATAATTACCGGTATATGTTTCACCAGCAGCTTGGGAAGTTGATGATGACTTGTTATTATCTAGAGATCATTTGGTTATGTCGAAGATATGGATTGGATGTTTGCATTTGGTGTTTTATATATTGGACTAATCGGGTTCACATATTTGCCTTAACCGGCAGATAGGTCCAGGTTATGAACTGACATAGGAAAACATGTTTCAGATCAACATGGCATGATTTGGAAATGATTTATTGATTGGATAATGTGTAAATGTATTGAGGCCAACATATTATATTGCACCAAGACTTATTTTGTAATTGATTTAAATGTAATATCTTCTGGGAGATGATCTAATGATTAGGTCTTAGGTTTTGTATAAATAATTGTAAGATCTTATTTGGAAGAAGTGTGCGTATATTGAAGATTATTGTGAAGAGCAAAAACAAGCAGATCCTTGTGTGAATCACACAGATATTATCTAAAGTTTGAAGTAAAGGTTATGAAGGTGTTTGGTCCTCATGCGCAAAGCTTAAACTGGTAGTGAATCTGACATTGAAGATACTAAATCGAAGGAGTACATTGTTATTGAATTTAACCATGCAACTATGTAGTCAGTGTGACTCCTAATTTTGTGATTGAGCAGTGAGCTCTAGGTGATTGGCCTTTCTGCATGTGCAGTCCTCATTATTGTATTCACTTACTATCTACAGTAGTATCATCTAACTATGGGTAAGGTTTCCCACCATGGTTTTTCCCCTTACAAGGTGTCCATGTCAAAATCTATGTGTCATGTGTTGTGGATGTTTCTTTTCTTTCTGTTTCATGCATTAAGTCGTACCGATAATACTATAATTGTTAATTTGTTTAACCGACACTGAGATTTAAGTTGGAATAATTTGTTTTAGGTTGCAATTTATTGAAAATTGATTCACCCCCCACCTCTCAGTTTTCCTTCCTAGTTCCTAACAATTGGTATCAGAGCCTAGTCCTCTTTTTGCATAAGCCTAACAGCTTGAGGAGATCCTATGGTAGAAAATATCTTTAGGAAGGACAGTCCCAAACTTGATGGAATGAACTATGGTATATGAAAGATCAGAATAGAGACACATATGAATTGTATTGAAAGAGATATATGGGATGTTACAAAGAATGGCTATGTTGCTCTTAATCTAAATAACCCTAATCCACCAACCTTGGCTAAAGACTTGGAGAATGATTGCAAAGCAAGAGAAGCACTTCTGAATGCATTATCAAATCAACAAATCATGGGATTATTAGGAAGATGTACATCAAAATCTATTTTAGATAAACTGGAAACATTGAATGAAGGAGATTCCACTATCAAAATTGTAACACTAGAATGTTACCGGGTCAGGTATGAAAATTTGAAAATGGAAGAGGATGAAAGAATTTTTGCATTTATGGAAAGAGAATGAAATTTTTTTAGGAATACAATGTTGTGGAGGATTTTTAAGTGAAGATGAAATTGTTTCTAAAGTTTTAAGATATTTTCCACTGGCTTACAAAATGAAAGTGACAACTATTAATGATTTGAGAATAATGCCTAATACATCAGTATCTAGAGATACTTTGGCTGGAAAAATTTGAGCATTTGAGCTTGAAGAATTTGTTCATGTTTCTACTGTCAAGACTGATATAGCCTACCAAGCATCATCATCATCATCATCATCATCTGATAAATCTGATTGGAAAACATTTTATACAAAAGAACTTGAAGATATCAGAAGAGAAAATGAAGAACTTGAAGCACTATTTGTAAGGAAGATTCCTAAAGGTCCAGCCAGAAGTAAGTATGAAGGTAAAACACCTTTCAAATGTTTTAATTGTAATAAATTTGGTCATATGGTGTATAGGTATCCTGATAGACATTCAAGACTAAGAGATGAGGCAAAAAGAACATATAAGCCTAACCCTCAATATTAGAGATGCAAATTTAAGAAAAACAAAGATAAGTCATGTTACTATGCAAATGAAGGTGTTACAGATGATTCTGATGAAGATCCAATAGATAGTGGATGGGAATTTGTTGCAATAAAAGAAGATCAACTGACACCTATTGTCAAACCAATAGAGCAGGCATTAGCAACAAAAATTGAAGAAAAGGATGAATGGGTCATTGATAGTGGATGCTCGTATCATATGACTAGTGATAAAAGTAAATTCTTTTCATTACAGGAATATCATGGAGGTCAAGTAATATTTGGAGATGACAAAGCTTGTTTAATCAAAGGAAGAGGCACTATATCTTTGGATGGTAAGCACAATACTGACAATGTTTATTATGTTGAAGGTTTAAAGCATAATCTTTTGAGTGTTGGTCAATTAATGGAAAAGGGATTTCAATTACAATTCAAGAATGGAAAATGAAAAATCATAAACCTAACTAGATTGGAAATTACAACCGGTAATCAAACTAAAGGTAATATCTTTCACTTGAATACCAATGATAAGACATGTTTGATTGCTCAGATTGATGCAAGTTGGTTATGGGATAAAAGAGTTTGTCATGTGAATTTTGATTGCATTGTAAAGATCAGTTCAACCAAGACAGTAAGGGATTTACCTAAGATTGTGAAACCTCATAATCCAATATGTAAGGAATTTCAAATGAGAAAGCAGGTTAGAAAAACATTTAAGAGCATTTATGAGAAATCCAATAATATTCTTGATTTAATTCATACTAATTTATGTGGTCCAACAAGAACAAGGAGTCCTCAAGGTGATAGATACGTTATGCTAATAATTGATGATTATTCTAGAATCTGTTGGGTTACTTTTCTCAAGGATAAATAAAAAGCTTTTGGAAGATTCAAGATATACAAGGCAATGGTAGAGAATGAAACCGACAAGAAAATCAAATGTTTGAGATCTGATCAAGGAGGAGAATTCACATGTAGGTAATTCAATGCATACTGTGAAGAGAATGGAATCAAAAGACGATTATCAGCACCCCGAACACTCCAGCAGAATGGAGTTGTGGAAAAGAAGAAAAAAACTATACTAGATGCAAAAAGAACCATGATGATGGAAGAAAATCTACCTCATATGTATTGGAGAGAAGTAGTAAATACAACAGTCTAGACTTTCAATAGAGTTCACATCAAAGGTGAAACCAGTAAGAGCCCTTATGAACTATGGTTTGGTCATATTCCTACTCTAAAATATTTCTGAATATTTGGAAGCAAATGCTATGTTAGGAGAGATGAGTCTATTAGCAAATTTAATCCTAGAAGTGATGAAGGAATATTTCTTGGTTATTCAACTAGAAGCAAGGCATATAGATGTTATAATAAAATATTGTAGAAAATCATTGAAAGTACTAATGTGAATATAAATGAACATTTAAGAGGAGAATAAAGATCTATAGGTTTTGAACTAGTAGTAGAAATGATTATAAATGATCCAACATAGTTTGTAGTAAAACAAAATGAAGAACCAATCACCCCGACATCATCAGAAAACTCAACTATGACTGAAGAACAACAGCCTATGAATAGAAATCAGAATAAACCCAGGTATGTAAGATTGAATCATTCAGAAAATCAGATAATTGGAAATAAAAATCAAGGTGTTATGACAAGAGGAAGATTGGAAAATGAAGAGGTATGTTTAATTTCTCAAGTTGAACTAGCATCAGTTGTTGAAGCATGCCAAGATAAACATTGGATAAAAGAAATGGAAGAAGAATTAGAACTGATTAAAAATAATAACACTTGGACATTAGTTGCCGGCCTAAAGGTAAAAATGTAATTGGAACTAAATGGGTATTTAAAAATAAACTTAATGAAGATGGTGAAGTAATCAGAAACAAAGAAAGATTAGTTTGTATAAGTTATTCTTAGAAAGAAGCAATTGATTATAATGAAACCTTTGCATCAGTAGCCAGAATTCAAGAAGCAAGACCGTTTCTTGCATTTGCAGCTCACAAGAACTATAAGGTTTATCAGATGGATATAAAATGTGCATTTTTGAGTGGAGATCTTGAAGAATAAGTTTACATTGAGTACCCTAATGGATTTTCATTAATAGATGATAAGGTTATGGTTTATAGATTAAGAAAAGATTTTAATGGATTGATGCAAGATCCCATAGCTTGGTACGCTAGATTGGATAAATATCTTTTAAAGCTAGGATACACAAAAGGTAATGCTAACAGTAATTTCTATTATGAAATTACCAATGATGACACTTTGGTTATTGAAGTATTTGTGGCTGATATCATTTTTTGAGGAGAAAAATAGCTATGCAAATATTTTGCTAATAAGATGCAGGAAGAATTTGAAATGTCTATGATTGGAGAGATAAAATTCTTTTTAGGTTCACAAATTTCTCAAATAGATAAAGGTATATTCATTTCTCAAACAAAATACTTGAAGGAACTTTTGAAGAAATTTGGAATTGAAAACTCCAAACCGGTAAGCACTCCTATGACTACAATAGATAAATTGACATCAAAGGATGATTCAGCTCCTATAAATCCAACAAGGTACAAATATATGATTGGAGGGTTACTGTATTTGACACAAACTAGACCTGATATAATGAATGTAGTATGTATTGTTTCAAGATTTCAAAGCAATCCTAAAGAAAATCATGAAACTGTAGTAAAAAGGATTTTATGGTACTTGCAAGGCATAGCAAATCTTGGTTTATGGTATCCTAAGGATGAAAATTTTGAGTTATGTGCATATACAAATGCAAATTAGGTAAGAGATGTGGATGATAGAAAGAGTACTACTAGTGGAGCATTCTTTCTTGGGAAAAGATTAATTTCATGGATCAGCAAGAAGCAAACCTACACATCATTATCTACAGCAGAAGTAGAATATGTTGCAGTAGCAACTAATTGCACTAAGGTATTATGGATCAAGCAAATATTGAAGGATATCAAGATAAAATACAATAAAGTGGTAATTATTTACCATGATAACTTAGTAGCAATAGATATATCCAAGAATCTAGTATTTCACTCTAAAATAAAGCATGTTTCTATTCACTATAATTTTCTAAAAGAAAATATTGAAGCAAATAAAGTGAGATTGGTTTATGTGAACACTAAAGAGCAAATTGCAGGTATTTTTACAAAGCCTTTTCCTAAGGAAACATTTGAATATCTTAGAGAGAAGCTTGGGGTAATCACCCCACCGATAGAGACTTAAATGATGCAGATTCACATCAAACCAGTAGGGACTAACAAAAAATCCTTTTTCCGGCTTGATGAAGGAGAGCTACTGCTCAGGGGGAGTAGTTAGCTGTATGTTATGTTTTGATTTTTAACTGCTTTGGCATTTGATGTCAAAGGGGGAGAGATGTCTATGGAAAAACATTATACTTTGATGATGTATTTTTGGTTTTGGTTATACTATTTTTTTTCTAGTACAAAACTTTGTATTGATCTATTTAGGGGAGATTGTTGGCATTCTATTTTGGCACTTAGATGTTTTTCAATCTAGTATTTCCCTCAATGACAAAGGGGGAGATTGTTAGTATTATGGATGAATTCATCATGTGTTGCATTGGTTTTGTCATTCATATCAACAATTATTTTTCTGGAGGTCTACATTGTTGATTTGGCATTCCGGTTATATTGGTTTGTTGATGAATCGACACATTGTGGTCCTGGTATGGATATTGACTTAGACACAGTTACCGGTATATGTTTCACCAAAATTTGAAGAAGTTGATGATGACTTGTTATCATCTGGAGATCATTTGGTTATGTCAAAGACATGGATTGGATGTTTACATTTGGTGTTTTCCATATTGGACTAATCGGGTTCACATATTTGCCTTAACTGGTAGATAGGTCCAAGTTATGAATCAGCATAGGAAAACATGTTCCAGATCAGCACGACACGATTTGAAAATGATTTATTGATTGGATAATGTGTAAATGTATTGAGGCCAACATATTGTATTGCACCAAGATTATTTTGTAATTTATTTAAATGTAATATCTTTTGGGAGCCAACCTAATGATTAGGTCTTAGGTTCTGTATAAATAATTCTAAGATCTTATTTGGAAGAAGTGTGCATATATTGAAGATTATTTTGAAGAGTGAAAACAAGTAGATCCTTGTGCGAATAATGCAGATATTATCTGAAGGTTGAAGGAAAGGTTATGAAGGTGTTTGGTCCTCATGCAGAGAAACCAGTACTGAATTCAACATTGAATATGCTAAATTGAAGCAGTACATTGTTATTGGATTTAACCAATTAATTGTGTAGTCAGTGTGACTCCAAATTTTGTGATTGAGCAGTGAGCTCTAGGTGGTTAGCGTTTTTGCATGTACTGACCCCATTATTGTATTCACTTATTATTTGCGGTAGTATCATATGATTGTAGGTAAGGTTTCCCACCGTGGTTTTTCCCCTTACAGGGTTTGCATGTCAAAATATTTGTGTCATGTGTTGTGGATGTTATTTCTCTTTTTGTTTCATGTATTAGGTTGTATCGGTAATACTATAACTGTTAATTTGTTTTACCAACACTGAGTTTTAAGTTGGAATAATTTGTTTTGGGTTTCAATTTATTGACAACTGATTCACCCCCTCCCTCTCAGTTGTCCTTCTTGGTTCCTAACAAGAATTTGTTGGTAGATTCAAATACCAATTATATTCATTCTCCCCAAGTTAATATGGGAAGAGTTTACATAATACATCTTGGTGTTCAATGTTGGTAGGAACGACTACATCTTTGAATGGTTCAATATGCTGATTAGACATCCTAGCCCCCAAATAGTATAATTTACTGCAAAATTTATCTAGGTTTCTAGGTAGGTGATGTATACCCACTGATATAGCTCCTAGTGGCATGTGGTGTTGGTTAAAGTAGGCCATTGCAGGTGGTGACGGTGGATGTTGAGTCACAAAAGGTGCATCAATAGGTTGAGGACTAGGGATTAGTTGATCTTCTACATTGGGTATGGATGACTGCACTGGTGAGGATGTTGAAGGCTATCTCTTAGCTTTGTTTCTCTTTTTCCTAGTTGCAGCTCCTAACTCTACTATGTCTGATGGTGAAGAACTACTCCTAAGGATTATGTAGAATCTCTCGGAAGAGAGATGATATATGATTCAACTTAATACCTCAATTTCTAGGTTGTGAAGGTGGTTGTGGGTTTCCTTGTGGAAGAAGTTGCCTTTGTGCCTCTACTTCTATACATATACCTCTTTGTCTTTCATTGTCAAGGACTTGTCATGCTCTCAACCAATCACTATAATTCCTTGTACTATCCCAATCAAGATCGTATAGTTGGGAAACAATGTCATCTTGCACGAAGTTGAGGTTAGGTTGTGTGAAAGATAAAATCTTGTCTCCTCGAAGTACCATATGTCGTTAATCAATGAGGGGACTAGTATGGGGCCCTCCTTCTAGCACCAATTTCTGTTGATGATTGTTTTGACACACTCACCAACAATCAGGTAGCCAATGTGAACACTCACCACGTCTCCATGGGGAACTAATCACTCAAAGGTCTCTATAGTCGGGTTTTGATGGCGGTGGGGAGCCCAATGGTTGATGTGGTTGTACCTATTAAGGGGCTTGCTGGTCGAAACTAAATCCCAATAATCGTTAATAACTTAACTTCCTTTTTTTGTATTTTTAAGATTTTAAGATTCTTCTAGAAATAAATTGCAAGAGATAGGGAAACAAGAAAATAACAGTGAAACCAATTCAATGACAACTTAACGAAATACTTAATTAGTACCCTACAATCCAAAAAAATCATCAAATATTATCCAAATCAGCATTCAATAATGGACCTCCAGTAAACCTGCAAAGTTAGCAACCTTACAGACTCATGGAAAGAATATCACCACAATATTGTCTATCCCAGTAATTCTCATACACCACTTACGTGTGCAACATGAGTCATAAAGAAATAAATAGAAGATCAAAACAAGTTACTGATTTCAAACAATAGACTTTACCAGATTACAAAGAACAAACTCATAGAACATATGCATAGATCAGGCAATCTATAAGTTGGTTCTTGTATTGATTTCAAAGAATATGTCACAAAAATAACTCAAGTTCATAACAATCTGCAAAAATAATTTAAAATTTCTAAGTGGGCCTCAAACCATCAATTTGTGGACACTTATAAATGAATCAAACTCCTCAATTTATAGAGTTTTTTGGCCTACTTTCTAGGAAATAAACCTAATTTAAATTAAGAACTCAAAAGCTAGGAGTCGTTGTTAACTTGCAAGTTTTTGCCTCTATACTCCAATTTACTACTATGAAACAGAGGCCAGGTGACCACTACGAACACCTTGTTGTATGAGCCAGGCTTTCATTGTCATGCAATTTTTTTCTCAAAACTGAAACGTGAGTTTGAGGCGCACTTGAAGTCCCAGTGGGTTGATCATGCAAAAACTCCTTTTAAAAGTCAAGCTATCATTAGCAACTACATGTTCATCATTCACTTCTTTTTATAGGATTTATAATTACTAATGATATGTGAAACCACCTCGAAAGGAGGATGAAAAACATGCTTGATTCTGAATTTATACTTTCAAAACTTCTTTTGCATTCTTTCTTTGCATTTCTAACTCCTCTACTGTCTCATCAGCCTATTGACATTGTATTATCAAATATGTATATTTGTCCATCAATGTAACACTAAACTAAGATGGAGGTCCAAAATGCTAGGCCTCATATGCATCGCACTAGCTGAGCTCCTGCATTGGTTATTCCCAACCCCAAAACTCTAAGTAATTGTCCTACAAAATCCTCATACTTTTCTACTATCCTGACGAGGGGAGCTCGAATATCTGTTACATCCTTCACCTACTTTTGAAGCATTTCCATCTTCAACTCCAAAATGTATGTGTAAGACTGCAAATTCTTACAACTGTCTCCACCTGAGAGGTCCTCCTTTATGATTACTTCTATACCCAGACAGAAAATTTTATTCAATACCTAGAACTGCTTGCTAAAAGTGTTGAGCTTCCACTCCCATTGATAAGAGCAATAGTCTAATGCTCCTGTCACTTGCATAGCCTTATTATATTCCCTCATGGTATTATGCAAAAATAGTCTAATTTTAGATGCATTTGTTTGTGTCCATTATTTTTCCATGGCGGCCACCTATCTTACCTCAACCAATTATTTTACATCTCCCTCTGGGAGTGACGAGGTTCAAGGTAAATTATCATTTTTATAAGTATCTAAAGGCCTGCCCATCTCTACCAACAACTGCTTGTACTGCTCCCCCTAACTAAGCTAGTAGGTAGTTCCAAGGTATCTAATTCACCCCACTTCACCTGCTTACCTATTTTTACCTATGAGACCTCATGCTTTGGAGAGCTTTGACCTTTTTCCTACACAGGAATTGCTACATCCATAATAACCTCGCCAGAACCTATTCTTGACAAATGATGTACATTTTTGGCCTTCTTATCTTTCCTCGGTTCTTCAGTGATTGCCTGTTGTACTATAACTTTTGGTAGCACTACTTTCCTTTTCTTTTTTTTGAAGGTGAATCCTAACCATTAGGACACATCCTTATCTTTATTACCTTCATGAGGAACGATGTCAATGATCACTATGTGTACGTCTGACTATTCCTCTACTTCATATTTCTCCTCTTCTTCTATATGCCTAGGACCTTGAGGTGAAGTAATTTGACTGGCCAGACTAGCTTGGAGAGTAGTATTAACATTCAAGTGTTGCTTCTTGTGTAACTCTCCTAACTTACTACTAACCTTTTCCCCAAATGTCCTGCAATCCTTATCCATTTCTCCCATACCCTACTCATTGGCTATCTCTTTTAGCAAATCATCTTGGACCTATGGAGTTAAGATTAATCTTTCATCCTATGAATCTTAAGCCTCATTTCATTCTTTCTCTCCTCCAAGAGGTTGTTGTCCCACCAGTTATTCCTCCTCTTTGTCAGAGTTTGTTTCAATGTTATGGATACTTATTGTTTCCATGGTAGGTCTTAATGCATGTGTCTTGGGAGGCACTTTTATTGTATCAATTGGTGGTGGCAAAGGGGAAGTAGTAGTTGGTGTCAAAACTGGAGCTTGTGCTACAGCGGTAGATGGAGGTTGAGTGGGTGCACTTGTTGAATCAGGAGGAGGAGGTTGTGCACTTTCATCTATTTTTCCTTGCTCATCCCCCTCCTAAGTGCCCTCTCCTAGAATTTGTCTAAATTTTTTCCTCAAAGGAAGTACCTCTACCAGTGGCACAACACCCAGTCCTTCTCTCACTCCAAAATTTGTAGCCTTTTTTAAAAGTTCATATTTTCTCCTTTGTTCCTTGACTTTCTTCAGTAATTCCTCGGTACTCTCTTTGGGCTCAGCAACTTCATCTGGGTCAGTTGACGTGTTCTTTGGGGAACTAGACCTTATTTTACTGGCATACTCCTTATAACCCCTTGACTGGGGAACACCTGAGGTAGATTCCTTTTGTTTCCCTTTTGAAGCGCTTGGCCTAACCCTCAAACCGAGCCACTATCTAGTTCTATTTACAATAGTTTGAGTTATTATATCTATATTTGTATCTTCCTGTGACAACCACCTTATGGGAGAGAAAGGCTTCTTGTAAATTTATTGCTCTTTATATATAGAATCCAATAATTCACCATCATCCCTTCGTTCTTTGGGGAGATTGGTCTCTATTTCAAAACTCCTAATTTGAGGTACAGACAACCAATAATAATTCTTTTCTCTAACCTCAAAATTGTCTTGGAGGTTTACCCAAAAGTCCTCCAATTTAGGCTTGTGCCCCTCATATGCTTTTGGCATGGTTTGTTTTAGTTTGCCGTAGGGATCATAGTACTCCCTTGCATAATTAAATTCCTTAATATTTAGGTCTTGAAGCTCCTTCTTTGTTGTCTTTGCTACCCAAATCTTTGAAAAAGAGAAATAACCAATAGAAACTGAGAAGTCTATTTTTGCGTTGTGTTTTGAGGACAAAAGGGATTGAAGGCCAATCATTTTCCTGACATATTCTAACAAAATAACGCAATCATTTCAGTATCCCAACAACACCATAGGGTTCCTTGTGAACCCACTAACCCTAATATATATAGAGTGTTGGTTCTGAATGAACCAACATGCTCATTTTCTGATAATTGCCATTGCTTCTGAGCTTATCCTATAACCTGTATCACCTATGAGTTTAATGATAATAGTGAAAAGGAAGGAATCATCGATTTGTTGAAAATGTGCCTTTGCATTGTTTAGAGGGATTTGAGTAATACTCCCACACCTTTTTATGTCTTTCCACATCTCCTAATTGGCCCTCTATCTGTAGTCCCAGGAATTTTCCTACTCAAGCAACCACCTAGATAACATAGGAAGTGAAAAACAATTTATTCGTTTCATGCAGCTCCTTCATCTACTTATGGATGTTATCAGAGAGAATTTGGGTCCAGTCAAAGTATTGCTTCCCTATAAGTATAGTTGTCATGAAATGGAACATCCAGGGATAGAAGTATCGATAATTTAGCTTGTCAAAGGCCTTTCTTAACATGATGATCAAGTCTCATTGCAACTCCTTGAAGTCTACCCTCAAAACATCATTGGCTTTTAACCCTGTCTCCCTCTCCTCTTCCAGCCAGTTCTCATTCATATGCCTCTTATTTGAAGCAATATTGCTATTCCATACTCTGACGGCTTCTTCTTCGATAGTCAGGAGTACTTCATCCCTCGCGGGGATGCCAAATAAAAATCCCAGTATATCTTCTGATAAATCAATTACTGTTCTACCTTGATCGTCTGTGCACTTTTTTGTATCTACATTGTAGAACTTGTGTGTGTGAAAAAGTGAAAAGAGTCTTATAGCTGCAGGCACATCACTTCAATTAAGTCATTACATGTATGGTTAGTAAATCAATAATCAATAAATAATAAACCATAAGAAAGCGACTAATTGCCTTCTAAAAGATGCTAGTATAAGATTGCTCTTAGATTTTTATAAGCAATGCCAGTGACTAGACTACACCAAGATGAAGGGTTTAATCTATATGAGCATGATATTAAGCTAAATGGATGCAAGATGGATGATTTATTCAAGCAATGATGGATTCAAGCAATATGGATTCAAGCAATAATGAAATAAACTAAATATACAAAAAGCTAAACTAAGATGCAATAATCTTAAAAAAGCAGGCACAAGATCTTCAATGACTCTAGAGAAAAATCAGCATAATAATAATCTCTAAGGTGTTTCTCAAATATCTCTGGGGTGATTTGAATGAGAGATGAATGTTGAATTTAAAGAGAATTCACAAGAGACATCAAGAAAAAATGCAATTTAGAATTACTTGAATAATTGAGAAATCAAGTTTAGTTAACTTCGAGATAGATTCCAATTATAGTTTAATTAAAATGCATTTAAATAAAAAGTTCAAGTTGCATTAGAAATAAGAATTAATTAATTCCATGAATTTGTGATAAAAATAGATAATTCTTTTATTTATTCAAGAAAAGAGTCCGTTTAATGCAACTGAACTTCTTTTTTTCTCAAAAGCTTTGAGTTCTAATTTTAGAGAATAATTCAATTTAATTGCTTTTTTGATTTCAAGTTCTCAATTTAGAAAAAGAAATAATATCTTAAGTTTGATTTCTCTCGCAATTATTTTATTCTATTTTCAGATTAATTCCTTTTTTGCATGATTAAATGGAAAATTTATTAATTAATTAAATATGCTAGGAAATTTAATAAATTAAACAAGATAATTGATCAAAATGATATTCTTGGAGTGATTCAATTAATTAAATAAATATTTAATTAATATTGAGTAATTGATTTGCCATTTGATATTTGATGATTGAAGAATTAATAATGTGCTCAAAGTTGATTTAATTGCCTTTGGTTAGGACCTTGGTGATGCTGTCGAGATTAGGGGCCCATGGTTTAGATGACCAATTTTAGGGTATTACATTTGCCCCTCTTTGAATTAGTGTGTGAGCAGCGCGTTGGTTCAAAGAATAGTTGATGTCTAGGAGATGCCAGTTTTGAACTTGATTGATCATGAACCAGATGAAGAGCAAGGTGTTTATCTTGATTTGAAGCGATGAAGCTGAACAAAGTTGATTAAAGCGATACTGTTCCTGAACTTCATTGAACTAGGAATGATAGAGAGAAAAGATACTGAACTTGAACTTGATTGATCAAGAAGTAGATCTTACTGATCTAGAACTTGATTGAACTAGACTCAGTGAGCGAAGATAAAATCGATCTTGAACTTAATGGATCAAGATACAATGAGCGAAGATAAACTGTCCAGCTTGATTTGATGCGATGAAACTAAACACCTTCTTAGATTAAGCATGTGATCAAAGATACTCTTTAAACCCTTGATTGAGTTTAAATGAATAACTAGCTTGATGAAAAGAAATGAAATTGATTAACATTAAGAGAATAATTCAAATCAAGACAAATATCAGCATTTAAAAAATTTCTCAACTTTGAAGATGTGAGGTCATGAGGTCATCAGTATGCCCCTTCAGGAGCAAAATCAAAAGATAGCGAGGGTACATGATTATAGGCAATTTTTGATGATGATAATAATTTGAGCATAAATTGATTCAAAGGAATTTTTAAAATTTGGTGTTGATTGATGAGAAATTGGGCGCAATTTAAATAAAGAATGAACTTTTGATGAAAAAATGCTAAGTGGTCCAAATTGTGAAATTGACTAGGAAAATGATCTCGTATTTCGATTTCGATCCTGAAAATGTAATCAAAATGGGAAAATTAGCTAAGGGTACAATTTTCATGTCCATCAGAGTAAGTTGAAAAATTAGGGTTTTGGCTATATATGGGGTAAAAGTGTCATTTTCAAATCATTTTAACCCTCCAAGTTTGAAAATTCAAAAAAGCTTCATGTGAAGAAAAATGGTGGTTCCCACTCATATGCATTGATTCAAGTGTCAAAGACAACATAATCAACCTCAAAACTATGAGCCAGCGGTAAGTGATCTATCTTAAGCATGTTATTAATTCCAATTTTGAATTTTTTTGTTGAATTTTTCAATTTTTGGCATGTTGAAGTCGTGTTTTCTCATCTTATCGTATGCGACAGGATCCTGTCTCGTACGACAAACTGATGAAGTCTATTTTTTTTGTTTTAGACCACCAGTTTTGTCGTTCTAGGCCTACCCTTGTATCGTACGAGAACATTCAAAAGAACCCCTTTTGTCATCCTAAGGCTAGTATTTTGTTGTATGGGAGTCTTTTATCATACTAGACCTATTTCTGACTCGTACGAATTGTTGCCTCTATTGTGTTTTGTTGATTGAAAAATAGTGAGCATTTTTGAAGTTGCAAACTTGAAATTTTGATTTTGCAGTTGATGTAGTTGAATTTTCCTTCTCTTATAGGCTAATTTGAAATGTTTTATGATGCTCCATTGTTTTATTTTTTTGCAGGTTCGATTGCCTCATGTTCTATTCAGATGCGTTTATCCACCGATGATGACATTAGTGATTCAGTTGTCAGAGATTGACCGGGCACATTGATTTGTGTGGATTGAACCACCTTCTTGATTTACCTGATATCCGTGTGAATCACGGAATGCTGACTGCGCTTGTAGAGAGATTCCATTATGAGCATAACACATTCCATTTTCCAGTCGGGGAGATGACCATCACTCCTGAGGATGTTTATAGGATTCTTTGTATCCCTTTTGCTGGAGGGAAGGTTGATTATGATGCAGCACAACTTCCTGGGTTACTTGTTGTTAGACATGTTTTTCAAAGATCTTGACATTTTGACACGTTCTATCAGTTGGCACGTGATGATGACCAAGTACATGATGAATAATGATGAACAACAAATACCCTGAATGGTACTAAGAGGGGGGTGAATCAGTACAGACAAAAACTTTCTCAACAACTTATCAAGTTAAAGAAATATCAACCGGTTGTCTTCATTACTGAACTTAACCATGGCAATATAGGTTAAACATAGTAAGACTTCAGACAACATAAACTGATAAACCTGAACACTTCAAATACATTCAATACTTGATAACAACTTCACCCATAAACATATGCATGTGGTATACCAGTAATACCATAACCTAATAGCTCTACATGCATAACTACTAAAACACAAAATACTTAATCATCACATGAAAAATGCACAACTCATGAGACACAGATTTTTCACGTGGAAACCCAAATGGGAAAAACCACGATGGGGGTGAATACCCACAAGCTTGTTTTGAACTCTTTTGAATCTTGCTCTATTAGGAGCCTAGTCCGGTTAAAGACTTTACAATAAGGTTCTCCAAGGAACCAATCCAGTTAAAGATCACCCGGTTAAGGAATGGCTATATACCCTGTTAAAGGTTGAAACCCTGTTAGAGGTTATCTCGCTAGAGGATTTGAAGAACTCAATGAACTTGAGTCACCCAATTAAAGGATTTACAATAAGCCTATTAAAGCTACCTGGCAAAGGTATTTT
Organism: Cryptomeria japonica; assembly: GCF_030272615.1. Classification (NCBI taxonomy): domain Eukaryota; kingdom Viridiplantae; phylum Streptophyta; class Pinopsida; order Cupressales; family Cupressaceae; genus Cryptomeria; species Cryptomeria japonica. The sequence continues at coordinate 849,816,657 of NC_081414.1, forward strand.
CCAACTGTTGAAATTGTTAGAAGGCAACAGGTAAAACTCTGATCTGATAACAACACTACATGCCAAGGTAGATCCTTTTCATTTCCTCTACTCTGCAATCCCACTCTGTAGTTTTCCTCTTACTGTTCTAGCAAGTATCTCATTACTTGGATACATACACACAACATTTACCAACAACTTAGAACAACAAACATCATCAACCTTATAAACAATAGTTAGGTCGGTAGCATAAACCCTAAACCCTAAGCATCTTGGGTTTACAATACATGTGGTCCAATCCTGGCTGTCCAAACACTTTGCATAGAGCAGTACAATCTTAAAAATATCACAAGACAATCTGCATCGTTCATTCTTCACCACATATGGGAATCAGTAACCCATCATGCTTTCATCTCATACTACTAAGAAGAAAGTCCATTCCCGAGGTAGACACTTAATGCAATCTATCTCCACATGCAAGATCTTCAAGGAAATCCTTCACGCACACAAAACTAATGTGGCACCTTGATCCCATTCTTATTTCTTAGCTAACTCATCACAGAGTATCATTGGTTGCATCGCACAAGCTGGATTGCCAAACCAAAAACCCTAGAGCTAAGACTACCAACCGATAGTCATGCTTAGTGAAACCCCGACACTGGTTCACATCATCTCTTCATACCTCTTCATACCAGTTCATCAACTTTTTTTAATCTGCATATCAGTTCACTTGTACTTATTGACATCAATGACAACATACATTAGTATCATATCAACATGTTGGTTCATCATATGCCAACAATAACCAACAATCTCCCCTTTCACATTGATGGAAATACTCAGTGTAGCATTGCAACTGTAAACATCATAGACTAGTGTATCTGCATTAACAAATATCTTCTCCCCCATATATCAGATATTTTCACTAGATATATTCTCCCCCTTTGACAATAATGCCAAAGTAGAGGCACAAGCTTCCATACTCCACTATGTTTCTCCCCCTATGGAGTAGCATCCTTCAACACATCAATCCTGAAAGATTTCACATTGTAGTTTTTGACTGATGTGGAGCACAGAATTTTTGTTGACTTCATGAAGGGACAAAACCCCTAATTCACCTCTCAAATAGGCAAATGTAGTCTTTGGTAAGGGCTTAGTGAATATATCTGCTAGCTACTCCTTATTGGAAACATGTGGAAGTACAACTTCCTTATTCTGAACTTTCTCTCTTAAGAAGTGATATTTAAGCTCAATGTGCTTAGTTCTAGCATGCAATATTGGATTCTTGGAAATATTTATTGCACTTGTGTTGTCACAAAATATATTCACTAGTTTAGATACAAGTACTTTGAAACCTTCTGATACATGTTTCATCCAGATTGCTTGAGTGCAGTTCATAAATGTTGCCACATATTCTGCTTCAACTATAGATTGGGAAGTACAACTTTGCTTCTTACTTGTCCATGATACTAGTCTTCCACCAAGAAAGAATGCTCCACTAGTTGTGCTCTTCAAATATGGGGGTCGAGAGCCCATGAGAGAGCAAAGGGCCAATGCATCGCGATCAATGAGAGCATGCCTAGTGGGTTTGTAGTCACAGCTGATAGTGGCACAGACTTAGCTAGCAGAGTGAGACCAACAACTAGCAGAGCTTAGGGCTAAGTGAGATCGTCAGCTTGTGGAGCTAAAAGAAGAGCACAATCGTCAGGTCGTGGCAATGAGGTTAGAGCGAGATGCTCTTCAGTAGGAGGTTTTGCACCAGACCAGTCATGCAGCTTATTACGTTGCAGCTTACAGCGTAGTTGTTCTAGTAGCATAGCAAGTTGTACCATACTCATAGTATATGGCTCAATTTGAGGGAGCTCAGGCACCTCATCAAGATCTCGGTCAGCAGGCTCCACCTCCTCCACCAGGTGATGAGGGAGAGGCCGAGAGATAGATATATTTTTTTGTAGCTGTGAGATATTTTGTAGCCCCTACGATTCTTGCTCCAATGGGAGTTTGTATATGTCAGTTGACATTATTTTGTACCCTTAGACTTGATGATTATATATATACGAGATCTGATTGTACTTCATGGTACTTGTGTCGATTAATTATGAGATGTCATCTATATGCTTTATTCTATATGTATGCATATTTTTTTAATTTTTTTTTAGTATGGATGTATGAAAATGCAAATGAATATGAGTGTTTGTTTTTGTTTCTTTTCATATGCAAATAAATGATGAAAATGAGTAACGAGTACTACAATTTTTCTTTTTTATTTTTATGCAATAAGATGAATGCAAATGAGTGATAATGAAATGTATGAATCTTTATAAGATGCTTATGTATGCAACTAACATATCGATACACAAGTACTCGATCAGAGAAATGATGAAAAAGAGACCACTTAGCTAAGAAATGATGATGCATCCAACTCTCATTTAGAAGATAAAGAGATTATTACCATACCAAAATCACTCTAAATTCACAAAATATAGAATTAAATGCAAAATGAGATGCAACCTAAACCTAGTCACTAGATTTAAAATGCTTAAGTTTCATCACTGAGCATAACAAACATAACAGGCAGATTAGAGTTCCTTTATTTTGATGTTCAATATTAATTATCTTGTCCATAATGAACCTTTTTTCGCTCATATCCTTGGACAAATTTCCCAGGCACCCATATTGCATGATAAAGAAATTCCATCAAAACAGACAAAGAAATGATGTGAAACTCCTTGTAGCATACAAATAAGAGGAGTCAAGGTATGCGTGGCAATTTCACCTTGATATGAAGGCTCTTATCATAGACACACGGCTTATTAGATGTTTCTAGATCATCAAAATCATTCCTACAAGCAGAAAACAAAGAAAATATTATGCCCCCAATCCTTGCTCCTCTTAGTCAAGATAGACTTCCACGAGTTACTCAAAGGGATAACAATCAAAAATCAATATAAAAGACAGCATACAAAGTAAATTTTCATTCATAGCTCAAACTGTTTAGTGATTATTTTCAATTTTGTTGTTTTCTTGTGTACTCAGTGGTAAAAACTCTTCGGTAGTTAGGAGTGTACGTCCCGGAGACAACTGAGAGGGGGGGGTGAATCAGTTGTCAAATAAATTCAAACCAAAAACTTATTAACCAACTTAATGCCTAATACCGGTAAATCAGTTAAGTATGTCGGTAAATAGTGTTAACAGAAAATTGTTGTACCGGTAAGAATTAATGCATGAAACATAAACACAAAGTCATCCACAACACATGACACCAATATTTGTACATGGAAACCCTGTAAGGGGAAAAACCACGGTGGGAACCTTACCCACAATTAGATGATACTACTGCAGATAGTAAGTGTACAAAAAGGGGTCTGCACATGCAGAAAGGCCAATAGCCTAGAGCTCACTGCTTAATCACAAATGGGAGTCACACTGACTACAGTTGGATGGTTAAATCCAATGAGAATGTATTGCACAAAATAGCATCTTCATATGCTGGATTCGGTACTGGTGTAATGTTGATATGCTTCTTCAAAAACCTAACTTCACCTTCAAATGATGTCTTTGTGTATATCCCTGCTTGATCTTGCATATACCCTTCCTTAAAACTTTTTTGCATTCCACACTTGATCTTACAAATAAGATCTTACATTTATACCATACTCTAAGACCAGTTTTAGTAGGTCAGCTCTACAAGATATTACAATAAAAACATTTTACAAATAATACAATATCCGATGCAATAACCGATTGAACATGTCAGCTTAATGCATTTACAACAATAATAAATCATCTTCATAGCATGCCATGCTGATTTGGAAAAGATAAACCTGCCGGTGTAACCCTAGATAACCTGGACCTATTTGCTGGTAAAAGCAAATATGCAAATAAGAATATACCAATGATTATTACTTCAAAATAAAGTGTCCACATGATGTCTTCGACATTGCCAAGTGTCTTCCATGTCATTGTAGGTACTGGTGAACATTATATCTTGTCGGTTAACCATATACCGGTAACTGTTGCACAGTTTACTGTTGCCCGTGAATGTTGCTGGATCTCCAAAGTAGGTGTATCTAGTAGGTGTTGACATCAATGACAAAACCATACCAAAATACCAACAATCTCCCCCTTTGGCATTGATGGCAACACAAGATGGAAAAACCATCAAAGTGCCAAAATAGAAATGCCAAGTACAAAAATCAACAATCTCCATTTCTCCCCCTGGGAGTAACATGTGTTTATCCAAAGATTTATTTTCAATACCAATCTCTCATACCAATCTCTCCTCAAAAAGATAATGCATTTTTCATATATCTCTCCCCAATGTTTTTCCATATATCTCTCCCCAATGTTTTTCCATATATCTCTCTCCCGCTTTGACATCAAATGCCAAAGTCACAAAAAGTCAGGTTTATACAAAATACCAACCAATTCAATATACCAACTACTCCCCCTGAGAAGTAGCTTCCTCATCGAATACCAGAATAAAAGATTTGTCCATTTAATTTTGCCGGTTGATGACAATCATCAACTGTCTAAGTCTCTACTAGTGGAGGTAAGACTCCGAGCTGATCTCTGAGATACTCAAAAGTTTCCTTAGGCAAAGGTTTTGTGAAAATATCTGCAAGCTGTTCTTTAGTATTCACATAAACCTGTTTTATCTCCTTTTCTTCAACTTTTTCCCTTAGAAAATTCAGTTTGATAGAAACATGTTTTGTTTTAGAATGTAATACTAGATTCTTAATATAACAATTGTTGCAGTGTTATCACAATATATAGTAATAGGTTCCTTGCATTTTACCTTTATGTCTTTCAACATTTGCTTAAGCCAAAGTACCTGTGTATAGTTTGTTGCTACTACAACATATTCTGATTCTGCTGTTGATAAAGATGTACAACTCTGTTTCTTACTTAACCAAGAAACTAATCTCTTTCCAAGAAAGAATGCTCCTCCAGTGGTGCTTTTTCTATCATCCACATCTCCTGCCCAATTTGCATCTGTGTGTGCATATAAATCAAAATTTTCATCTTTAGGATACCATAATCCAAGATTTGTTGTGCCTTGTAAGTACCAGAAAATCCTTTTTACTGCTGATTCATGATTTTCCTTAGGATTACTCTGAAATCTAGAAACTATACATACTGCATTCATAATATAAGATCTGGTTTGTGTCAAATATAGTAAACATCCTATCATAGATTTGTATCTAGTTGGATTAACAGGTATAGATTCATCCCTTTGAGATAATTTGTCATTTGTAGTCATAGGTGTGCTTACCGGTTTAGAGTTCTCCATCCCAAATTTCTTAAGTAGTTCTTTCAAGTACTTAGATTGACTCAAAAATATGCCTTTATCAGTCTGTAAAATCTACAATCCTAAAAAGAATTTTATTTCTCCTATCATAGACATTTCAAATTCATGTTGTATTTTAAGAGAAAATTCTTTGCATAATCCATCTTCTCTTCCAAAGATTATATCATCAACAAATACTTCCATAATCAAGATGTCATCATTAGTTACTTTGTAATATAAATTGCTATCTGCATTTCCTTTAGTAAAACCAATCTTTAAAAGATACTTACCCAATCTTGCATACCAAGCTCTTGGAGCTTGTTTTAATCCATACAAAGCTTTTCTTAATCTGCAAACCATATCATTGTCATCTGTCAAGGAAAATCCATTAGGTTGTTCAATATAGACTTCCTCTTCAAGATCTCCATTCAAAAATGCACATTTAATATCCATTTGATAAATTTTGTAATCCTTGTGAGCTGCAAAGGCCAAGAATAATCTAACTGCCTCAATTTTGGCTACCGGTGCAAAGGTTTCATTGTAATCAACTCCTTCTTTCTGAGAATATCCCTTACACACTAGTCTTGCTTTATTTCTGACAACCTTACTATCTTCATTGAGTTTGTTTCTAAATACCCATTTGGTTCCAATTACATTTTTACTTTTAGGCCGGGGAACTAATGTCCAATTATTATTTTTCTCAATTTGTCCTAATTCTTCTTCCATAGCTTTAATCCAAAATTTATCTTCACATGCCTCATTGACAAATAATGGTTCAATTTGAGAAATAAGACATACCTCTTCATTTGCCAATCTTCCTCTTGTCATGACTCCTTTAAATTTGCTTCCAATTATCTGATCTTTAGAATGATTCAGTCTTACATACCGGGGTGTCTTAGTCTGTTGTTGTTCTTCATTTACTATGGAATCTTCTGATGATACCAGAGTAACTAGATCATCATTCTGTATCAGTGGATTTATTGTTGGTTCATTTGTCATAATTTCTGTTACCGATTTAGAGTCTATATACCTTGAAATTCCTCTAAATTGTTCATCAATCTTTATATTTGTACTCTCAACAATTTTCTGTAATCTTTTATTAAAACATCTATATGCTTTACTCTTAGATGAATAACCAAGAAATATTCCTTCATCACTTCTAGGATCAAACTTGCCAATATACTCATCTCTTCTAATATAACATTTACTTCCAAAAATTTTGAAATACTTAAGAGTAGGAGTATTACCAAACCATAGTTCATGAGGGGTCTTACCGGTTTCACCTTTGATGTGAACTTTGTTGAATGTATAGATAGCAGTGCTTACTGCCTCTCTCCAGTACACATGTGGTAGATTTGCTTCTGATAACATACTTCTTGTTGCATCCAAAATATCTCTATTTTTCCTTTCAACAACTCCATTCTGTTGTGGTGTCCAAGGTGCTGATAATTGTCTTTTGATTCCATTTACTTCATAGAATGTATTAAAATTTCTAGATGTGAATTCTCCTCCTTGATATGATCTTAAACATTTAATTTTCTTACTGGTTTCATTTTCAACCATTGCTTTGAATAGTTTGAAGTTCCCAAGTGCTTCTGATTTTTCTCTGAGAAAAGTAACCCAACACATTCTAGAATAACCATCAATAATTAGCATGAAATATCTATCACCTTGTAAGCTTTTATTTCTAGCTAGACCACATAAATCAGTGTGAATTAAATCAAGAGCATTATTGGATTTTTCTGGAATACTTTTGAAACTAGCTCTAACTTGTTTTCCAAATTGACATTCCTTGCAAATTATATTTTGAGGTTTCACAATTTTAGGTAGATCTCTAATTGCCTTAGAAGTACTGATTTTACCATGCAATCAAAATTTACATGACATAGTCTTTTATGCCATAGCCAACTTTCATCTATATTTGCAATTAAGCATTCCTTTTCACTATTTTTCAAATGAAAGATATTACCTCTAGTCTGATTACCGGTTGCAATTTCCAAACCAGTTCTATTCATGATTTTGCATTTTCCATTTTTAAATTGTAACTAAAAACCTTTCTCAACTAATTGACTAACACTTAAAAGATTATGTTTTAATCCTTCAACATAGTAGACATTGTTAGTGTTATGTTTACCATCAAGAGATATTGAACCCTTACCTTTGATTGAACAGGCTTTGTCATCTTCGAATCTTACTAAAGCTCCATTGTATTCTTGAAAGTTCAAGAATTTACCTTTGTCTCCAGTCATGTGATGTGAGCATCCTGAGTCAATAATCCATTCATCCTTTGATTTAGCTTTAGCTGCTAGGGCTTGTTTTACCGGTTGAGCAATAGGTACCGATTGATCTTCTATTGTAGCAACAAAGACCCATCCATTGTCTACTGGATCCTCATCGAAATCATCAATCACACCTTCATCAGCAATGTAACAAGATTTATCTTTGTTTTTCTTAAATCTGTATCTTTGATATTCAGGATTAGGTTTGTATGTCCTTCTAGCTTCTTCTCTTAGTCTAGCATGTCTATCAGGGCATCTTGAAGCCATATGTCCAATCTTATTGCAGTTAAAACATTTAAAGGGTGCTTTACCTTCATACTTACTTCCAATTGGACCTTTTGGCATTTTTCTTGCAAATAGTGCTTCAAGTTCTTCAAGCTCTTCATTCTCCTTCTTGGTTTCTTCAAGTTCTCTTACATAAAAGGCTCTCCAGTCTGATTTGTCAAAGGATGGAGCAGGTGATGTTGATGCTTTGAAGGCCAAATCAGTTTTTATAGTAGTAATAGGACCAAATTCCTCAATTTTAAAAGCTGAAAGTTTTCCAATCAATGTATCCCTAGTTACTGATGTATTAGGCATTGTTCTCAACTCATTTATAGCAGTAACCTTCATTTTATATGCTGGTGGCAAACCTCTTAAGATTTTTGAAACAATCTCATCTTCACTAAAGGTTGCTCCACAACATTTGATACCCAAAACAATTTCATTTACTCTTTCCATAAAAGCAGAAATCCTTTCATCTTCTTCCATTTTCAGATGTTCATACCTGACTCGGAAGCTTTCAAGTTTTGCAATTTTGACTATGGAATCCCCTTCATTAAGTGTTTCCAAATGATCCCAAGTAGCTTTTGCAGTGGACCTATCTAATAATCCCATGATTTGTTGATCTGATAATGCGCTCAAGAGTGTTTCTCTAGCTTTGCAATCATTTTCTTCATCTTTGGCTAAAGTAGTAGGAGCAGTCTGACCAGCTACAGTAGCAATATAACCATTCTTAGTAACTTTCTAGATGTCTTTACCAATGCAATTCAGATGTGTCTCCATTTTGATTTCCCATATCCCATAGTTGGTTCCATCAAGTTTAGGACTATCCTTTCTAAAATAATTAGTAGACATTGGATCTCCTCAAGTTGTTAAACTTCTGCAAAAAGAGGACTAGGCTCTGATACCAATTGTAGGTCCCGGAGACAACTAAGAGGGGGGGGGGGGAATCAGTTGTCAAATAAATTCAAACCAAAAACTTATTAACCAACTTAATGCTTAATACCGGTAAATCAGTTAAGTATGCCGGTAAACAGTGTTAACAGAAAATTGTTGTACCGGTAAGAATTAATGCATGAAACATAAGCACAAAGTCATCCACAACACATGACACCAATATTTGTACGTGGAAACCCTGTAAGGGGAAAAACCACGGTGGGAAACCTTACCCACAATCAGATGATACTACTGCAGATAGTAAGTGTACAAAAAGGGGTTTGCACATGCAGAAATGCCAATAGCCTAGAGCTCACTGCTCAATCACAAATGAGAGTCACACTGACTATAGTTAGATGGTTAAATCCAATGAGAATGTACTGCACAAAATAGAATCTTCATATGCTGGATTCAGTACCAGTGTAATGCTGATATGCTTCTACAAAAACCTAACTTCACCTTCAAATGATGTCTTTGTGTATATCCCTGCTTGATCTTGCATATACCCTTCCTTAAAACTTTTTTGCATTCCACACTTGATCTTACAAATAAGATCTTACATTTATACCATACTCTAAGACCAATTTTAGTAGGTCGGCTCTACAAGATATTACAATAAAAACATTTTACAAATAATACAATATCTGATGCAATAACCGGTTAAACATGTCGGCTTAATGTATTTACAATAATAATAAATCATCTTCATAGTGTGCCATGCTGATCTGGAAAAGATAAACCTGTCGGTGTAACCCTAGATAACCTGGACCTATTTGCCAGTAAAAGAAAATATGCAAATAAGAATATACCAATGATTATTACTTTAAAATAAAGTGTCCACATGATGTCTTCGACATTGCCAAGTGTCTTCCATGTCATTGCAGGTACCAGTGAACATTATATCCTGTTGGTTGACCATATACTGGTAACTATTGCACAGTTTACTATTTGCCAATGAATGTTGCTAGATCTCCAAAGTAGGTGTATTTAGTAGGTGTTGACATCAATGACAAAACCATACCAAAATACCAACAAGGAGACAGGTAGATGACTCAAAGTGGATGACCACGTTTCATTGACAAAAAGGTGAATTGGTTGATAATGCTTAGGATATGTAAATTGCTTTGTCGATTAACCTAAGACTAGGACATTAATCAGTTTCAAGCCATGAGGGTTCCAACGAACCAAAATGTCACAAAAGTGACAGAAATATATGTACAAGCGATAATAAAGATGCATGAAAGTGGAAAATGTCAACATTGCATTGATAGATGGAGCATTGAGTACAAGAGGCACCTATTTGTCAGGTTTTCACCTACTTTGCAGAGATTCTTTTTTTTTTTACCAAGGTGCCTATTTACCAGGTTTTCACCAAGGCATTTTTTTTCTTTTTCCCCTTTTTTTTCTTTTCAGGAGTTTTTATGATTTTTTTTATTTTTTTTTTTAAATTTCAGGACTTTTATGATTTTTTTAATTTTTTTCGAGACTTTTTCATCTGTACAGGCTGCTTGGAGCAAAGAAAGCTAAGTGAATAATTTCTTCAGATGGATGGTGTTAATCGGTTCACAGAGTTGTTCTCCTTCTGATGGTGAGAGTTGATAGGCACTAGAGCCAAATACTGCAGTAACGATGTAGGACCCAGCTAGTTGGGTTCAAACTTCCCTTTGTTGTCTTGAAACTGTTGATTTTTAGGATTTTCTCTAGGAACTAGGTCACCAAACTGAAATTCTCTTTGTTGAAGCTTCTTGTTATATCCTCTGGACATTTGCTTTTGATATACTCTGAGATGATCAAGCGCCACTTTCTGACATTCATCCAACAATTTGAGTTCTTGCAATCTAGATATCCTATAGTCTTCATCAGTAACAAGACCTTGCAAAGAAACTCTTAAAGATCGTCTTTCTACTTCAATAGGTAATACTTCTTTGGATCCATACACCAAAAAAAAATATGTAGCCCCAGTAGGTGTTATGATACTTGTTCTGTAAGCCCATAATACAGGATTGAGCTGCAGATGCCAATCTTTCCCAGATTTGTTTACTATTTTGTATAAGATAGTCAACAGGGTTTTGTTAGATGCCTCAGCTTGTCCATTACCTTGAGGGTAATATACAGATGACCATTGTTGTTTAATTGTGAATTTCTCACAGAGCTCGTCCAGATCTTTATTCTTGAAATGTCCTTCATTGTCAGTCACGGTGGACAAAGGTATCCCATACCTGAAAATGATATGGTTTAGAATGAATAGAGCTACTTGTTTACTAGTTGCTTTGATGAGTGGAACCACTTCTACCCACTTAGTGAAGTACTCAGTGGCAGTTATGATAAAATTGTGTCTGTTGGATGATGCAAGATAGATCTGACCAATGAGATCAAAGGCCCATTGTTGGAAAGGCCAATGTGTGATGAAGGGTATGAGATCCCTTGCTAGAGCATGTATGAGATTTCCATGTAAATGACATTTTTCACAACTTTTAGAAAACTTTATAGAAGCCTTCTCCATGTCTGGCCAGTAGTAGCTAGTCATTAGTAGTTTCTGAGCTAAAGTAAGACCATTCGAATGAGATCCACAAATACCTTCATGGACTTCCGATAATGCACGGTTAGACTCTTCAGTTTCTAGGCAGCTAAGCAATGAACCATCCAAACTTCGTCTAAACAAATCCCTAGCAATGATGACATACCATGAAGCATTTTGGGTTAAGTTCCTTTTCTCATTATGGGTAAGATTTTCTGGAACAATTTGGTCAAGTAGATAAGAGTAAATATGGTTATATCGAGATGAGTCATGTCCAATAATAGAACAAATTATCTGGGACTTGGGAGAATCATAGGCAGGTTATTGTAACTCTTCCACCAGGAATTCAAAGAAAAAAATAGATTCATATATCTCAGGTATAGATGTCAAGGTGGCCATAGCATCTACTACTCTATTTGTTGATCTGGGAGTCTATTGGACTGATACAAAAGTAAAATAATTCTTGAGATCATCAACCATCCTCTTATAAGGCATCAATTTTTCATCTCAAGTTTAAAATGTGATGCCCTGCAAAATGGACAAGGTTAGCAAATGACAAACAACACAAGACACAAGAAAATCGTTAGTGTTAGTCAATCAAAAACTAATCTCAATAGGCATATCAAGAGAGACACTAAAATCATGCTAATATCTTTAACTAATGAAACAAAGATAATGAGGCATCTCCAAATGCCTCTTAGCATGTTCTTAGCTCCTTCTCCCTTGTTCCTCTCCTCTCCAAGTTCCAAAATAGTGTAGCTCTCAACAGCTTTTTGCACTATGGATGCTTATGGAGGATTGAGATTGTAGTATTGTGCTCCAAATGTAAAATGAAAAGCTAATATTAAGCTATTAATGCTAAAATAATTTATTTTAACCAAAAATGACAATACATGAGTTTGCTATGCTAAATGCTCTCTAAAATGCCTATAGGTTAAATGCATACAAGTTTTCAGGATCTGGATTATGAAGAAATGAGCTTTATTTATAGGAAAAATGGAGCAATGGATGGTTGAGATTGAGCAATCTCAACAAGGGTCAGGATTGAATGATTTCAAATCCATGTGAGGGCTTTCAACCCAATCCTAGGATGACAAGTGTCAAAGTGAGATAGGTTGAGAGGAGAGGGAATAAGCATTAAATGCTTGATATGACTTTGGGAGTTAAAGTCAAGGTTAGTTGAATGAATAAACTCTTTATTCAAAGAATAAAGCTTTTATCCAATGGATAAACTCTTGTGCAAATGTGAAATGGATGAATATGGTCAAAACAATAAATGTTTGCGGGGACAAGTTTGAAAAAACCATAAATGGTTATGTAAGAGCCATAAATGGTCATGTAAGAGCCATTAGTGGTCTTGGAAAACTTTGGGGGTTAATTTGTTGAACACACAAAGCATTAAATGCTTTTCAAAGACTTTGGAGTCTTTGAGAAGTGACTCCATTTTGCTTAGGAATGTGACAATAATTAGGAGATGGATTAGGCTAATTAGGAAGGGGTTAGAAGAATCTAGAAGGGGATTAGATTTTGAAATTGGATTTGGTGGGTGAGGGAAAATAGGATTTTTATTAAAATAAAAATTCATTTATTTCAATGAATGTGTGCAAGTTGCATTTATAGGAAAATGCAAGTGGGGGGGATAATGATTTAAATAAATGTTTTTATTTAATTTATTTAAAAGAGGAACAGGGGGATTTAATTAAATAAATAGATTTTATTTATTTAATTGATTGGAATTTGATTTAATGAATTAATTAAAATAAATTGAATAATTTATTTAATTAATAGGAGAATGTTTGGAGATGAATTAATTAAATATTAATTTAATTAACTCATGGTTAGTGGATTTTTAATCAAATAAATAGCGAATATTTATTTAATTAAGATGGACAGATTTGTGTAACTACATTTGCCCCTCTTTGAGACGGTGCGGTTTATCATGTCGTTTCAAAGAAAGAAAAACTGGTGTGAAGAAATGCCCCATAAAATGTAAATTTAATGGGTGGTATGCAAGTGGTAGAAGAGAAGGCGTCAGCCATACGGGTGAAAAATAGAAGAAAATGAGGGAAAAACAGAGAAATGGGGGGGCTCAGGAAGTTCACGGGGACCACGGCGGTGAGCGAGGGGAAGATACGGTGACGGCGAAGGGTATAAATAGGGTGAAAGGGGTGAAAAGAGGATCATTTGTGACCACGACCAGTGTGAAACCAGAGCTCTGAGAGTGACATTTGGAAAAGCGAGCAGCAGTCAGGATGCCGATACCGATTGCAGAGCACAGAGTTGAGCGAGTCCGACGGTTCCAGCGTCCAGATGACTACGGACCAGCGGTACGCAAATTCAAAATTTTAATTTTTAGGCATTTTTGATACATTTTTAGCTGAGTCCAAGTCGAGTCGGAGCAAAAGCGCCAAAACTATTTTTAGACATTTTTGATATGTTTTTAGCTGAGTCCAAGTCGAGTCGGAGCAAGAGCACTGGAACTACAGTTTTGGCGCTTTTGCTCCATGAACTAGCGCTACTGTGCCGCAATGGCGTTATTGCCCCATTGTTTGAGCGCTTTTGTTTTGGTGTAGCGCTATTATATGCAAGTTTAGGCGCTATTGATGAATAAGCGCTATTGAGGGCTTGTTTGAGCGCTATTGAACTTTATTAGCATTACTGTGTAGTTGTTTTAGCGCATTTGTAGTTTGAGCACTATTAGATAGTTGATTGAGCACTTTTGTTAGGGTTGTAGCGCTATTGTTGGGAAACTAGCGCTTTTGCTTTAGGATAAAAAGATGCCCTAGTTTGGATGAAGAAAATTTCTCGATGCCAATGATGGATGGATGACGATGTGAAGTGAGAGTTGTTTTGAACCATAGCAGCGTGATGAGACTTAGGTCATTAGGATAAATGTCTGTTGCAGTCTAGGTTGCCATGATTGTTTACCTGTTGAGACCCAAAGATACTTGATCAAAGTATTTGTTGATAGTCTAGGTTTAAACTTAAGAAAGTTTGAAAATAAAACAACTGATGGTGATTGATGAATGTCCATGTGCAGGAGGAGGTGGGCGTGTTGCAGTTACGTGAGCGATATCTTGCGACACAGGGGTTGTGGGATCGGTTGACACAGACGGAGATAGACTGTATTGCCGCAACTGGACTGTATGAGGTGATGCACATGCCCATGATTCAGATGAATCATGGTTTGATCACAGCGTTAGCCAAGTGGTGGCATAGCGAGATGTGCACCTTCCATCTGACATAGGGGGAGATGACAGTGACCCTAGAGGACGCATCCTACGAATTTCAATTCGGGGGGAGCTGGTCACATACAACAAATCCTAGGGGACTCTTGCAGTGTAGAGGATTTTTGATGAGGACGTTTTCATTGATGATGGCTCTATTGCCTGGGAGGAGATAGCGGCGTTATATGAGCCTCTTCTAGCAGTTTTGTTCGGCATTGTGGGAGGACTACTATGTCCTGATAGGCGCTCACATGGTTTGGCTGTAGGGTGGGGATAAGTGATAGAGATGATGATGACCGAGGGGACCCAATTTACGTGGGGGTCGTGCGTGCTGGCGCACCTATACCAGGAGCTCCATGAGGTGGTTTACCGGGAGAGGGGTTCCTTAGCGGTGGGCATGACGCTGCTACATATTTGGGCCTGAGAACATCTACCAGTGACACGACCAGTGAGTTTGAGATTTCGCACAGTAGACCAGCCGTACATGTTCATGTATAGCAGCATGATGAGTCAGCCCCACTTGGGGAAGTTAGAGTGGTGGCGGCGGGCATTAGATGATCTAGATGTAGTTATATGGCGGCCATGCTTGGAGTGTGAGCCATGGGATGATGACGCAGAGGCACTGCCTTATGTTTTTATGACTTGATTCCTCATTGGGAGAACCTCATACCATGTGGAGAGATAGGTGCCCGGGAGAGTGATGAGGCAGTTTGGACGGCAGCAAGGACTGCCTAGTGGATCAGGAGAGTATGCTCGGGTTATTTGGGAGAGGTACGCATGGGGCCAGTGCTACCATATGATCAGGCACTAATAGAGTTTCGTACACTGTAGGTGAGACTGTGGGACATACGACCAAGGGTCATGGATGCAGGTGTTACAGATGAGTACATGCAGTACTGGGCAGTGCACCCGATCTTACGGATATCTGATCCAGCAGAGCCGATCCTGGATTTTGAGGATGAGAGGGGATGGAGACAAAGGAGGGCAAGAGGTCGAGGACCGAGGGCAGGTGGAGGAGATGGAGGAGGAGGAGGTGGAGAAGGTGGAGGAGGAGGAGGTGGAGGAGGTGGTGGGTTGGGGATGCGGAGTCAGCGGAGAGGGAGAGGTGGACTGCCTCTACAGATATAATAGGGACCATTGATACAGGGAGGAGTTTAGCTAAGTGGGACGGGGATGGAGAGGTAGATCCCGATGGACAGAGGGAAGGGGACTACTGGAGAGGGTGGTGCAGGTGAGGCGGCTATGGATACCAGGGAGGGAGCCATTGGAGATCTGTGAGATCATATGATAGTATGTTTGCAGACTCGAATAGAGGATTTGGAGGCGGAGGTGGCAGCTAGGGATGTGCAGCTATTTGCATAGGAGTCAGAGCTGGCGGTGGTGCTGCGGAAGAGGGATTGTGTAGTGGAGAGATTGGCAAAGCTATAGGAGAGAGTGCGGGTTGGAGTAGGAGCACAGGGGCCTACGGGGGAGGTGATGAGGGAGATGCGATGAGCACAGGCAGAGGTAGACTACTGGCGGGGTTTATATGAGCAGGTGGTGTCAGTTAGTCAGCGAGCTCTTAGCTATTCTCAGATGCGGCAGGCGAGATTAGAGCGATCGCAGAGGGTGCAGAGCAGTGGGGGTGTGATGGGTCTGCTACGGAGGGAGAGATTAGGGAATGTAGGAGGGAGTGGTGGTTCGATGAGGCCTCCACAGAGAGATGGATCAGGTGGTGTAGGCACTAGTGGGAGAGCCGGTGGCGATGGTGGTGGGATAACATCTGGCTAGAGTGGCATTTGAGAGAGCATTTTTGCATATATGTATTGTATCATTGTTTTATTTTTTGGACTGTATCTTGGATGGCTCTTGGTAGCCGATTTTGTAGACTTCATTATACTCTGATATATGAGATGATATATATGAGGAGATCCCATATTTTGATAATATGCAGTTGATATGTATGGATGTTTATGCAGGATGATGAGTTAATGTTTTAGATGGATTTGTGTATATGTATGCATTTGATGAGATGTTTCTTTTATGCATGTTTTTATAATGATTTATGATGTGGGATACTGACATATGAATGCAGGTTTCTATATGTATGATTTGTTTTATTTTTGATGTAATGCTTTATGTATGTAATGCTATGATGATGATGTATGCTTGTGATTATTTATGAATAGGATTTTGGTGTTTCCTATGCAATGATAATTTATGCAATGATGTTAATGCAATGGTTGAATGAATGATTTTATGTATGGATATGCATCTAGATTTTTTTAGATGAATGTAATATGGATAAACAAAATGTAAAATACAAATGTTTATATGATAATGTCAAAATAAATGCCTATGTATAATGGATATATATAATGGTATGAACCAATGTTTGGAAACAAATAGATTTTATGATTCTAAATGCTTAAATATGATTTTAAGTAAAAATGATAATGTGATGGTACTATAACTTATGGTTTTTAATAACTGCACCTTAATGCAATTAAAAAAGGATAATGAATGTAATGTGAAATGAATCCTAAAATGAGCCTAATAAGATACTTTAATAAATGGATGAATGAATGCACTTTTTCACTAATGAATGGATGCAATAATAAATGATAAAGGATGATGAAATGATGATGGATAATTGACACTAAATGAATGCCTAGTAAATGATTTAAAACAATCAAAAGACAATTTGATCCCATGAATGAATCTAATTATTTATGATTGATGCAATGATGTAAATGATTTAATGAAAACTAATGTAAAAAATGAACGATATGTAATGTTAAGTTAAAAAAATGACATGAATGGACTTAATGCAATATGCACCTAAATGCGATGATGATATGACCATGAGGAATGCAAGGTTTTTAAGACTTTGCATGATGCATTGATGATGTATTAGAGTACTCGGTCATGATTGTATCCAAGACCAACTTTAATGGTCACTTTTGCATATAAAGCCTACATATGAATGAATGAATGGATGGGTGATATGCAACGGAATGCAAGATATAAACAGATGAGATGAAATGATGATCCATAGTGCTCTATTTTCATCATTGATCTTTAAAATGTTGGAAGAGAATACAAGCATCTTGACATAATGATTCAAGATGACTTGAGTATTCCTTACATGGATTTTATATATAGCAAGCTAATACAAATGACTTGATATAAGGGTCAAGTCGACCAGAGTATTGCTTGCGGAACAAACAAGGATTATCTCTGTTTATGCATGACTTGGATCGTCCTCCTTGATCTTAGGCTGATCATATCCTGAGACAAGTGCATACCGTACTAAGAAATAAAACCTTTATCCAGTTTGGATGAGGTAGGAGGAACCAAAGAAAGAGCATTGCAGCTGCAAACAAACAGTATATACATAAAGAGTAAAGAATAAGGATCCTTGGTAATGGTTCATGCCCATATGGTCGAGGTATACGCTGTAGTCAGCAAGCTGTAATGA
Organism: Cryptomeria japonica; assembly: GCF_030272615.1. Lineage (NCBI taxonomy): Eukaryota > Viridiplantae > Streptophyta > Pinopsida > Cupressales > Cupressaceae > Cryptomeria > Cryptomeria japonica. Next base: position 849,834,607 of record NC_081414.1, read on the forward strand.
TCTATGACTGTATTTGGCATAAGATCACGTAGCTTGGTGAACTTCCCACGTAGACACCATTAGTACATGCCCCAGAACTTCACCGGAAATAATGCACAAACGATACAAAATAATGCTAAAAGATCCCGATATAGATAAACGAATGATTGTACTCACAAATCAACCAAGTATTTGATAGCTTAACATAATTTTCTTGTCAAAGAAAACGTCACTTTTGTCTTTGTTTTGGTAAGGAAGGATGCATCCTTGTTAAAGACAATTTCCGATTTTGTTGATGTTGATTGTGTGGTCGATTGGTAAATGGTCATTGCATGAGTATTTTGTCAATGTTTATTTTGGTATCTACATGGATGAGTATGTACAAGGTGTTGCCATGTTTTTGATTGATTTTTGGTATTTTTTGATGTTTTTGGATTTTGTATTTGTTTTTGAATGTTTTTGGTATTTTGTGAGACATTTTCCAATGTTTTTGGTATTTTGATGACTGTTTGAAATGAAGAACTTAATGAATCATAAGACAATGTAGAATCCACTTCCATCAATAAGTTAAGGGTATTGCCCCCAGTTTAGACATGACTATGAAAAAGCGGGATGCAAGATGTATGGAGTACTTTCTTAATTGCAGATGAATAACAAGCCATGGTTTTTAACGGATGGATGTATGTATGAATGTGATCGCAACAAGCCTGAAAGATACTGGAGCCATTGCCTTTACAAGTGGCACCTGTTTGCCAAGTTTTCACCATCATACTTACCCAAGGTGCCACCAGAGTGGTTTGTTCACCGTTTGGATGCATGATTTTTTTTTTTTTTCTCTTACTCTTTTTGGTGTTTTTGTATTTTCTTCAGGTCATTTATCTGGATGTTTTTGGTATTTTTTGGTATGTAGGGGAGCCTAATGCTTTGTTCAGCTTAGGTATAAAACCGTTTGAGGTGTATGCTGTTGATTGGATCTACAAGCAGTTCTCCTTCTAATGTAGCCAGCTGATATGCCCCGGACCCGAATACAACAGTGACAACATATGGGCCCAACCAGTTTGATTCAAACTTGCCCTGATGTTCTTTGTTTGGTTGGTTGCGAGGATTCTCTTAGAGAACAAGATCACCTACCTCAAATGTATGAGGTTTAACTCGGTGATTGTAACTTCTACTCATGTGCTACTAATAGGCTTTGAGGTGGTTGTATGCAGCTTGTCGCTTCTCATCAAGTAACTCTAAGTCCTGAAGATAGGATACTCTGTATGCTTCATCATCGATGAGATTGTGCAAGGAAACCTGTAATGATGGTAACTCGACCTCAATAGGTAAGATAGCTTCGACACCATAGACCAATGAATAAGGAGTTGCGCCTGTAGGGGTCCGAATGCTAGTTCGATATGCCCATAGTGCTAGATTTAGTTGAACATGCCAGTCACGGCCGACATCATTGACTGTCTTCTTTAGGATCCTCAATATGTTTTTATTGGATGCTTCAGCCTGACCATTGCCTTGTGGGTAATAGGGAGTGGAAAAGCGGTGTTGGATATGAAATTTCTCACAAAGTTCACGGACATCCTGATTTTTGAAAGGAAGACCATTATCTGTGATTATGGACATGGGCACACCATACCGGTAGATGATGTAGTTGAGGATGAATGAAGTGATCTGCTTGCCAGTGACTTGGGTAAGTGGAACAGCTTCGATCCACTTTGTGAAATATTCACTGGTGGTAATAATGAATTTATGGCCATTGGATGAAGATGGATGGATTTTACCCACAAGGTCAAGGTCCCATTGACAAAAAGGCCATGGTGTCATGATTGGTTGTAGTTCCTGTGCTGGTGCATGTATCAGGTTGCCATGAACTTGACATTTCTTGCATTTTTTGACAAAGTAGTAGGAATCCTTTTCCATAGATGGCCAATAGTATCCATTGCGCAAGAGTTTCTTGGCTAGTGATGGACCACTTGAGTGAGTCCCGCAAATTCCTTCATGGACTTCTTCCAGAGCCTTTGTTATCTCACCTTGTTCCAGACATCGAAGGAGAGTACCATCAAGACCGCGTCGATATAGGGTTTCAGCAATAATGGTATATCGAGCAGTTTGCTGAATGAAGGTTTTATGTTGGTTATTCGATTGGTTGGGAGGAAGGGTGTGATCGCGAAGATAGGTGTAGAACTCACCATACCATGGGGATTCAGAACTGATAAGGCAACATATCATTTCAGATTCGGGGATATCATAAGTGGGAATACAAAGTTGTTCGACCAAGAACTCATAGTGTGTTGAATTTTGTGGAAGATCTAGGAGGGATGCAGTAGTAGCCATAGCGTCAGCAGCTCAATTCTGATCTCTTGGTATCTGCTCAAAAGTGATAGTAGTAAATGATGCCTTTAGATTGTCCACCATTTGCTTATATGGCATGAGTTTATCATCCTTGGTCTGATATTCATCAGTTGCTTGTCGAATGACCAGTTGTGAGTCGCCATACACTTGTAGTTCTTGTAATTTCCATTGTACGACGAGCCTGAGTCCTGTGATCAAGGCCTCATACTCTGCTATGTTGTTAGTGCATGGAAATGTGAGCCTGTAAGACTTCGAGATGCTATCACTTTGAGGTGTGACAAACAGAATGTCTGCCCCCGAGCCATGCCTAGTGTATGAACCATCAAAGTATAGCTTCCATGTTTGTGTTGTTGTGATCATGAATATCTCTTCATCTGAAAAATTGGAAATGAGAGGATGATTGCCTATGAGAGGTGCATCGGCTAACTGATCTACAATGACTTGACCTTTGATAGCTTTATGGTCTACATACTAGATGCCAAATTCACTTAAAATCATCACCCATTTGGCCAAGCGACTTGTCAATGCTACTTTGTTGAGCAAATACTTGAGTGGATCAATCTTTGCAATGAGTTGTACTTTGTGTGTTAACAGATAGTGCCTCAGTTTAGTGGCTGCCAGGATTACTGCTAGGCAAGCTCGCTCAATAGGTGTGTAATTGAGTTCATAGCCCACCAGTGTGTGAGAGATGTAGTAAACAGCACACTCTTTTCCTTCTACATTATGTTGTGCCAGTAGTACACCCAATGCTGTACTTGTTGCTGAGATATAGAGTAACAACGGTCTACTTGGATCTAGTGGCATCAGTAATGGTGGATTCATGAGATAGTCTTTAGGTGTCTGAAATGCTTGCTGGCATCGAGCATCCCACTGAAAGTGGATGTTCTTGTGTAGCAGGTGTGTGAATGGGTGACACTTATCAGCCAATTGTGCAATGAATCTTCGGATGGATTGAAGCCATCCTTGTAATGTCCTTAGCTGACTGATATTCTTTGGTGGTGGCATGTCCATGATTGCTTTTACCTTTGCTGGGTCGACCTCAATACCTTTGCTTGAGACAATGTATCCTAGAAGCTTCCCAGAGGTTACTCCTAAGACACATTTCTTTGGGTTGAGTCGAACATGGTATTGTTCCAGTCTATCAAAGATTTTATCTAAGCCGTGGAGATGCCCTTCTCTGGTAAGTGATTTTTCTAGTAATTCATCCACATAATCTTCCATCATAGTATGCATCATGTCATTGAAGATGGTGGTCATTTCTCTTTGATAGGTTGCTCCTGCATTCTTGAGACCGAAAGGCATTACATTCCAGCAATATGTGCCCCATGGACATGTGAAGGTTGTCTTATGTTGGTCCTCTGGTGCGATCTTTATTTGATTGTATCCTGAAAAGCCATCCATGAGTGAAAGCATGGCATGCCCTGTTGTCAGATCCACTATGATGTCGATATTTGGTAGGGGGAAGTCATCTTTAGGATAGGCCTTATTTAGATCTCTGAAGTTAGTACAAATGCGGATGCCCCCTTTTGGTTTGCCGATAGGCACAATATTGGAGATCCATTCTGTATAATCAATTGGCCTAATGAAACCAACATCTAGGAGTTTCTTGAGTTCTGTTTTGACTAGTACTGCAATTTGAGGATGCATTTTACGAAGCTACTGCTTGACAGGTTTGGCTCCTTCTGCTATGATGAGGTGATGCATGACTAAATCAGGATCAAGCCCAGGCATGTCTGCATATGACCATGCAAAGTTGATCTGACACTTCTGGAAGAACTCTATAAACTTAGGCTATTCCTCTGGAGTGAGAAGAGATGCCAGATGTACAAGGTGAGGATTTTTAGGAGTCCCCACATTGTATTCTTTGGTTTCCTTGATGAGAATTGTTGATCATTCCTGTTGTGTACTATTAGGGAGAATGTCAAACCCTTCATCCTCAGGCGCCTCAAAGAGGTTTTCATCGTTGGATACGCTCTTTCTTTTTACTTTTGTCAGATCAAACAACGCCATAGTGTGGTTTTCACAGGAAGATCCATGTTTTATTGTTATATTTTTGCAACTGAAAGGTTTGGCATCCACCCCGAAGTATGCTACACTATTAAGTTCAATGGCGAATCTAGCTTTGTGATCCTCGCTTGGTAGGTTATCCCTTAATTCCAAAAAGTCAATGATGGCCTCATCATTTTGGAAGAAGTCAAGGCACGGAGAATTCGGTTGGTTCCATTCGATAAGTTCAGGGTGGATAATGGGCATTACTTCATCAATTAGGTTAAGTGTGTTAGATGTATCAGTGAGGGTTAAGATGTTATGGTGAAGGTCGTTGATGGTACTCTCTCTATCAGAATCAGGCGTAGGATGAGACGTAGGTTCTGTGGAAGATGTTTCCAGTTCAGGAACCCAAGAGGTCTTTATCTATGCTTCTCTGTAAATAGGGATGTCTTTGCGTGGTGGAGGTGGTGATGTGTCTTCCTCATCTGAAGTATTAAGCTATACAGAATCAAATTCCCACTCATGTGAATTGATCTCTGAGTCACTTTCCAGCATTCGATTACTATACCATACTGGGATGTCTTTTGAGTTAAATACTGCAAGTGTGATTGGTTGATGTACCTTTGTAGTGATTGGTGCTGCAGGAAGGTTGATGGGGATAAAAGAATATGGTACTGGGAGTATCGGCAGTGTTGACTTAGTTGCTTCTGCTGGTACTGCTGGTGCCATAGATGCTGCTGCGAGTTCTGATACAGTTGTTGCTGCTGATGGGATTACGGGTTCATTTGGTGGGACGAGTGGCATTGGTGATGGTTGTGTTGGGATTCTGAGCCTTGGTGGGGCAGTTGGGATGGTGCTTGATGTTGCTTTGATAATGAAACATGTCCTTTTTGCAGTAGGCAGACAAAATGGTTTGCTGGGTTTTCCTTTGAATTTGAGTTTAGGAAAGATCTCTTTTTCAAAGCCTAGGCCTGTATTACCTTTGGGCTTCAATTCCAGCAGCAAAGGTTCATGTCATCCTTGTTTGCAATATCCTAAAGCACTCTGACCATCATACCCCATTCTTTGCATGATGAGGAGACCTTTGCCATACTGATCTGTAGGAAGTTTAACTTGCGATATATCAGTGGTGATGGGATCTTTATAGATCTAGTCCACTAAGTCCTCATCTTGGGTTTCTTCTTCTTGACTCTTTCCAAGGATGAAAGGCATCAAAGCACATGCTGGCATGACTAGTGGTTGCTGGAGTACCTATTATGGTTTACCATGTGTTCTAGGGGAAATGGGCATTTGTCCCACACCAAAGAGTTGACTCAAGTTGTATTCCCCAGGACCTTCCTCTTCTATCTTCATCTTAAGCTTTTCTTGCTTGGGTATAGTGGTGTTTTAACTGGCAAGAGAGGCAGGACTTATATATGATGTGGAGGAAATGGCTTCTCTATTATTAGGAACGGTAATCTCTAGTTGATGGTTGATATTATGACAGTACGCAAAGGGATTTGCATCACCCAGGATTGTGATCTCTACACCGTTATGTGGGAACTTGATACATTGATGGTAGGTAGATGGAATGGCTTGCATGGCATGTATCCAAGGTCTTCCTAATAATAGATTGTATGGTAGAGGAAGGTCCAGAACCTGGCAGATGATGTGCTTTACCACAGGGCCTACTCGGATTGGTAGTACCACAGCTCCTTTTGAGGAATGCTTTGCATCATCATAGGCTTTGATTGTGATATTCTTACGGGGATCTACTGATTCTATTGCATATCCCAATGCTGTGACCAACTGTAGTGTACAAATATTCAGGCCTGCTCCATTATCGATCAAGACTCGCTTGATCCTATGCTGGTTGATAAAGCCTTCAATATGTAGTGAAGCATTATGAGGTTGTTGGAAGGAAGAGTTGTCACTTTCGGAAAAAGTGAGACAAGGTGATGAATTGAGACTTCCAACCATGGCTTGAAATTGGTCTGTATTCAAGTTTGCAGGGACTGACGCCTCTTGGAGTGCTTGATCCAAGATAGTTTTATGAGAGGGCGATAGGCGTAATAGCTCTAAAATGGATATAAGCACAGGCATTTTGTCTAATTGTTCCACAAGATTGTACTGCTTTGGGATGGAGGGGGTGCCTTGTGGAGCTGCCTTTATGGTGACCTTACCACGATGTGTAACAACATTGCAATTTGAGTTGGAGTTCTTGAAGGTTATAGTTGCAATTTGTTCACTGGCATCATACAGATGATTTACAGTGTAATTATACGCAACCTATGTATAATGAGTGGTATCAGTGCCTCGCCTAGAAGTGGAAGGACCCCTTTGATCTTGTGATAGAAGTGGATTTTTGAACATCAGATGATCATTATTTGTTGTTTTTGGGTCATGTCCTTCAATTTCAATTTCTCCTCGGTCAATAAGATCCTGAATGAGATCTTTCAATCGATGACAATTACTTGTCTTGTGTCCTCTCCCTTGATGGAATTCACAGTGTTCAATATCTCTCCACCATGCCAGTTTGACCTGAGGCTCATAGTTTGATAGTTTAGGTAGAGTGACCAAATTTTGAGAAATGAGTTGTCGCAATACTGTTTCAATGGGTTCCCCTAAGGGAGTGTATGTGTGTTTCTATTTTTGCTGATGAGGTCTTGGTTCATCGTGAGATGTGATGCGACCTTGATTTGAAGGAACATTCATGTTGTTCTAAGGGGAGGATTTTGTCCTGCAAACCGAACCACAGGTTGTGCATTTTGGATAGTCCGAGCATCCACAACCCCATCGTTGACGATATTCTTGTTTTTGTTCTAGAAGCTTGGTTTATCACTATTGAAGCATGGGTGAGGACCATCTTTTGGTTCATTATAGATTTTGATGAGTCCTTTCTTGATAAGTGCCCTTTCACATTTCAAACCCTTGGTGATCATATCATTAAAAGAGTTTGTGTCTTTGACATCCAAGTGAAATTCCATTTCTTTGTTTAAGTTGGAAATGAATATTTCCACTAGTTCTCATTCAGGTAACTGAAGAGAACATCTGCTAGACATTTGACGCCATCATTGCAGGAATACTAAGAATAGTTCACCTGGTTTTTGTTTAGTGTTGCACAGATCAGCCATGGTGATGTCACATTCAATGTTATGAGAGTAATGAGCTAGGAACTTTTGGATGAGTTCCTCAAATGTTCTAATGCCACCTGATAGTCGGGAAAACCATGATGTGGTTGTTCCCCCCAAGCTTTGGGGAAAAAGGTGCATTAGGTAGGTGTCTTCATATGCCACTTCGAGACAAGTGGAATGAAATTCTCTAACATGATCACAGGGATCTCCCTTTCCTCTATATTTTTCAAATTTGGGTGTTTCGAATCCACATGGAAAGGGTGGCATATAAAGTTTCCTATCAAAAGGATAGGGACAGATGTCATTGATTGAGAGTTGGTTAGTTTTGACACCACTATGAAGTTGTTGGGCGAGATTCTCGACTTGTTGCCGCAACATCTCCATTTCAGTTGGAGGAGGAGGTGGTGGGTTACCTCGAGGAATGTTATATCTGATGGGATCTCTACCTCTTTCCTCTTCATGGAGACTTTGTTTTTCTAATGCTTGTCTTAATTGGGCAAGATCAAAGTCAGAGGGGAGTTTGGCTCCTTCTTGAGCGAGTTTTAAGAAGTGAGCATCCGCATTGCTCCTGAGTATTTCATCAAATAGTCTATTAAAGAGAGGGTTATGCTGAGCCCTTTCTATTGTTGCAGGAGTAGGAGTACTTGGGTTTTCGTCATTCACATTTCCTCCAAGTGCTTCTTGAAATTCATTGAGATTTTCCTCTTCTTCTTCTCCCATTTCTATTTCTTGTTGCCTTGACCGTGATCGGGTTTGAGCCATTTTGCTTATGAGTCTTAGTTGAGTGAAAATGATGATGAGTTTTTGATGAAAGGAGAGATTGATGGTTGGTGAATTGTGTTGCATGTGGATCTCTAGCACTTTTAAGGTAGATGTAACCGAAATTCCTTCTTTGAATTGCTTGCTTGTTTTGATAAGATTTGATGTGGTAAGGTGTAGAGAAATCTGAGATGTGTTATAGATTGAACTACCTAGTAATGAGAGGATTCACTCATGAACTAGTTTTAACCTACGTAGATGTGTCTCTTAGGATGAGCTTATCCTAGATGTAGAAACAATCTAAAAAGTGATGTGATGCGTTTGATTCAAGCAATATCTAAAAGAGAACTTGGGTCAAGAACCTCTTAATGTTTTGAGAGTTGGAACGGATTGATGATGAAATGATGATGGATGAAATGGATGAAAAATGTTTTCAACTTCAATAAAAACTTTGTGTCACAAATGGGACAAACTCTACCTCTTCTCTTTCGGGTGTTGGTGGTATTTCTTGAGCTATAGTCTTGCACGAGCATAACAAATAGATGATCCCTATGATGGGGGAGTCGCCACTTTTATCAAGGCACAAGTGACTTTTCAAAAAGCTATGTTTCTACTCAAGGAAATATGTATGGTGAGTATCTTGGGAGCAAAACCATCTATTCTCTTGCACGAAATTATATCGCAAATATCCTCAATCAATAGAACGAGTGGGCTACTACTTAAAGGTGTTTAGTCATGTTCGATGTTTTTGGACATAAGTTCATTCTGCAGTGACTCACTTAAGAGCCTTGTAACTAGTGGTGGGGCCCATTTGTCCTTTCGGCTAGTTACACTGTAGGAACAGCTATACCCAAGGCTACAGCTTTCACTCTCACCTGATTTCTATACCGGCTCGAAGGATTTACCGCTCGAGGTCGTTCCCAAGAGTATCGATCCCTTGGCAGGCCTCTCTTAAAAAGATAAAATTTTGAGTGTTACTAACACTTTTCTCTTGCACCTAGGACCACAAAAGCCAAGGGAGAGGATAGTGTGTGTTAGAAGTGGGACCACTTGACCAACTTTTTGCACAAGTGTGCCAAGCATGAAAAACACTTGTTCTTTTTAATCTGCCATTGCAATGTGATCTAACTATTTGGAGATGTTGCTCCAACAGTCATGGTGTTCTTTTTAACTTCAAAGGCAAAATATTTTATAAACTAGGAAAAATGAAATCGTGGTCAACTTAACAAAAAGCACGTTTTGCTTGAAGTAAAATTGTTTTTGAGTTTTTGAATGAAAATGGCTTGTTCTTTTTAGATCGCCCAAAACAAAGTGTTGATTGTAAATTTCTTTAAGTTGATGCAAGAAAATAAATTTTGTTTTGTTGATTTTAAGCACCAAAACGAAGTTTGTTTCCTAACTTGCAAAAATAAAGTTGTTTTGTTCAGTTTTTAATGCACCTAAAGACGAGTGACCCTAACTAGAAAGCAATGAAATTTTGTTTGTTCAAGTTTCAAAAGCACCAAAAGAAAATTTGCGATTTTTAACGGTGAGTTTTTCAACCTACACAAACAACAAATGGTTAGTAAAATCTATGTCCAAGGGGGGGCTTCCACAAGCCTAAAATTTTCACCTTTTTTCGGTTACAAGGTGATTTTTTTGACATTCTGTTACAATAGCACTAGTCTATGTTTGAATAGAGGCGCTATTTAACGCAAACACGCTGAAAGAAGGGGAAAGACAGAGAGGCAAAAGCGCTGAAAAATGGTTAATAGCGCCAAAACAACGTCAAAAGTGCCAAAATGGTTTCAAAAGAGCTGAACTTGAGACAATAGCGCTATTGTAAGAACAATAGCGCTAAAAGCATAGGTGTTGATAGCACTAGAACGAGTTCAATAGCGCCAAAGAGCAACCTGTGTGACACTTTCAACATTCAGACATGTTAGTTTTTTTAAAACAAATGATATTTTTGGTGTTTCAATTCACGTCGAGTTCACCAAATGATGCCCTGCAAAATGGACAAGGTTAGCAAATGACAAACAACACAAGACACAAGAAAATCATTAGTGTTAGTCAATCAAAAACTAATCTAAACAGGCATATCAAGAGAGACACTAAAATCATGCTAATATCTCTAACTAATGAAACAAAGATAGTGAGGCATCTCCAAATGCCTCTTAGCATGTTCTTAGCTCCTTCTCCCTTGTTCCTCTCCTCTCCAAGTTCCAAAATAGTGTAGCTCTCAGCAGCTTTTTGCACTATGGATGCTTATGGAGGATTGAGATTGTAGTATTGTGCTCCAAATGTAGAATGAAAAGCTAATATTAAGCTATTGATGCTAAAATGATTTATTTTAACCAAAAATGACAATACATGAGTTTGCTATGCTAAATGCTCTCTAAAATGCCTATAGGTTAAATGCATACAAGTTTTCAGGATCTGGATTATGAAGAAATGAGCTCTATTTATAGGAAAAATGGAGCAATGGATGGTTGAGATTGAGCAATCTCAACAAGGGTCAGGATTGAATGATTTCAAATCCATGTGAGGGCTTTCAACCCAATCCCAGGATGACAAGTGTCAATGTGAGATAGGTTGAGAGGAGAGGGAATAAGCATTAAATGCCTGATATGACTTTGGGAGTTAAAGTCAAGGTTAGTTGAATGAATAAACTCTTTATTCAAAGAATAAAGTTTTTATCCAATGGATAAACTCTTTTGCAAATGTGAAATGGATGAATATGGTCAAAACAATAAATGTTTGGGGGGACAACTTTGAAAATAACCATAAATGGTTATGTAAGAGCCATAAATGGTCATGTAAGAGCCATTAGTGGTCTTGGAAGACTTTGGGGGTTAATTTGTTGAACACACAAGGCATTAAATGTTTTTCAAAGACTTTGGAGTCTTTGAGAAGTGACTCCATTTTGCTTAGGAATGTGACAATAATTAGGGGATGGATTAGGCTAATTAGGAAGGGGTTAGAAGAATCTAGAAGGGGATTAGATTTTGAAATTGGATTTGGTGGGTGAGGGAAAATAGGATTTTTATTAAAATAAAAATTCATTTATTTCAATGAATGTGTGCAAGTTGCATTTGTAGGAAAATGCAAGTGGGGGGGGATAATGATTTAAATAAATGTTTTTATTTAATTTATTTAAAAGAGGAATAGGGGGATTTAATTAAATAAATAGATTTTATTTATTTAATTGATTGGAATTTGATTTAATGAATTAATTAAAATAAATTGAATAATTTATTTAACGAATTAATTAAAATAAATTGAATAATTTATTTAATTAATAGGAGAATGTTTGGAGATGAATTAATTAAATAATAATTTAATTAACTGATGGCTAGTGGATTTTTAATCAAATAAATAGCGAATATTTATTTAATTAAGTTGGACAGATTTGTGTGACTACAATATGTATCATTAATTTGATTGATAATTAGTTGAGAATCTCCATAGATATATAACTCCAGAACCTTCCATTCAATAGCTAGCTTGATCCCATTTACCAAAGCTTCATATTCTACAATATTGTTTGTGCAAGGGAAAAGAATCTTGTAAGCCTTCGGGATTGAATATTTTTGAGGAGTGATAAATAGTATTCCAGCACTTGAACCATTTTGAGTGAAAGATCCATCAAAGAACATCTTCTAGGATTGTTGGGTAAGGTGCATTATTGATTCATCTAGAAATTCTATATGCAGTGCTTGAATGTCTTCAAGTGGAGCTTCAACGAGTTGATCTACAATTACATGTCCTTTGATGGTTTTGCATTCCACATATTCAATATCAAACTTTGTAAGTACCATGACCCATTTTGCCAATCTTCCGGTGAGTGTTGCTTTGTTGAGAAGATACTTGAGCAGATCAATCTTAGCTATTAGCTTGATGGAATGTGCCAACATGTACTGTCTCAATTTTTGTGATACAAAGACTAATGCCAAGCATGATTTTTATATTATAATGTAGATCATTTCATAAGACACCAATGTTCTATTGATGTAATTTATAGCTCTCTCTTTTTTATTTTCATCCCATTGTGCCAGAAGTTCCCCCAATGATGAATCAGTGGCTGATATGTATAAGATCAATGGTTTTCCTTGAATTGGTGGCATTAATATTGGTGGATTAGATAGGTACTTTTTGATCTACAGAAGGTGTTGTTCACATTCTCGATCCCAGTTGTATATTACTCCTTTCCTCACTACTTTTGTGAAAGGTTGAGCTTTGTCTGCCAATTGAGAAATGAAGCATCTGATTGATTGGAGACATCCCTGTAAACTTCTCATTTGACTGATATTCTTCGGAGGTAGCATTTCCATTATAGCTTGGACCTTCTCAGGATCAACCTCAATTCCCTTCTTTGAAATGATGTAGCCAAGTAGTTTACCAGATGTCACTCCTAATGCACACTTTTTTGGATTTAACTAGAGTTTGAATTTTTCCATTCTATCTAGTATAGGGCCTAGCTCTTAAATATGCGTGGATATCTTCATAGTATTTACTAAAGTGTCATCAACATAATCTTCCATATTCTTATGCATCATGTCATGAAAGATAGTAGTTACCACTCTTTGGTAATTTGCTCCTGTGTTCTTCAACCCAAATGGCATGACATTCCAGCAAAAGGTTCCCCATACATAGGTGAAAGATGTCATTTCTTGATCTCCAGGAGCTATTTTGATCTGATTATAACTAAAGAATCCATCCATTAGTGAGTACATCTCATACCCAATAGTCATATCGACTATCATATCAATGTTTGGCAATGGAAAGTCATCCTTTGGACAATCTTTGTTGAGATCTCTGAAGTTTGTGCAAACCCTAATAGATTTGTCTTCCTTTGACATAGGTACTATATTTGAAATCCATTCCGCATAGTCTATAGCTCTGATAAGTCCAACTTTTAGCAGTTTTTCTAGCTCAGCTTTGACTAGTAGTGCCACGTGAGGGTGCATATTACAGAGTTTTTGCTTGACTGGTTTAATTCTTGGTGTGATATAAAGATGGTGCATGATAAGATCAGGATCGAGGCCTAACATATCAGAGTATGTCCATACAAAATTGATCTTCTTTTCTGAAAAGAGATGAGTAAAATATTTCAATTCTTCTGCTGATAGTGATTGAGCTACATGAATGATGTGTGGTGTCTCTTGACTCCCAATGTTCACTGGTTGAGTTGGCTTGAACAATATAGAAGACCTTTCATGGAAGTGACTTGGTAGTATATCAAGTATCTCACCTTCAGGCGCCTCAGAGAGGTTTTCACCTTTAGGTGCATCCTTTATTTTCTCATTTTTAGATTCTGACACTACCATAATGTGGTTTTTGCCATCAGATCTTTTATTTTTATTTTTTTGATTTTTGCGACTAAGATACTTGATATCTATTTTAGTCATGTTTTCACTCTATTTGCTGGTGGAAGAGTACATGGGTTCAACTGCGTTTAGGTAATAGGCTAGCATGTAGCCATTGGCAAAAGTAGGTACATTCATGGGTTGGTCTTGTAGACTACAGTCAATTAATTTAAGATGTACCAAGGATAGAGTGTGGACAGGTTCAAGGGAGTTCACAGTATTATCATCACAACTGTAGATCAAAAAGTTGAGTTCCAGAAGGATACCTTGCATAAACATCTCGAGACTAGGAAAAGTCAAAACATGATTATTAAAGTGAAATAGACCTACTTGTAGCATCATTCTCTACGCTAGGCTGAACTTCATATCAAGGTTTGACAGTAACAAGATCAGTAGACAAATTCTTTCAATTTATATTAGAGGATTCAAAGTTTGATGCTGAGTAGATATTGTCATAAATAGGACTATTGTCAGAGTCCTATGAGTCATTGGATGAAGTTTTCGAGTCTTCTTCAAGTGGTTGAGTGAATGTATGTATGGTATAAACACCAACATCTTTAATGCTGAAAGTTCTTTCAAGATTTGTCTCATTTATCATTTGTATCTGACACACCTATTGACATGATCTTGATGGTTCTGTGATACCCTTTCATCTACTCCATTTAGCTTCCTCTAGACTGATGATCGATTCTTCTTTTGTAGCTTCCAATTCTTCTTGTGTAATCTCATACCTTATTTGTTCTGTTTTATTAGAGGGGTATTTAATAGATGAAAAACATTTTGGTTTCCTTCCTTCCTTCAACCCTTGTTCATAGTCTGCTTGTCTTTTTCATCTAATTTCTTATATCTCCTTTTCTAGCTTTAAGTGCATCAGCTCTTGAGTATCATCTATGATACCACTAGACTCTTCTAGAGTTTTTGTACTGGATGTATCTGAGAGGTGGTCTATACCCCATTCATACTCATTTGAGTCAGTTTCTGAATCATCTACTTGCTGCCTACCAGTGTGGTGCAAATAATTCTCTTATTCTTTCTACTTCATCTCTTATAGCCTTTTGGACTTCAACTACTTGTATTATTGTAGTTGACACCATCAGATCTTGAGTGCTGACTGTTTCTTCTTTCTTGATTGTTGATTCCTCTTTTTCTTTTACATACTCTGCTTGAGTTTGTTGAGTGTTTGTTTCCTATAATGTTGAAGGCTATATCCTTTTCTGCCACTTGGACTTAGAAGAATGTTTTTGGTCTGATGTCTTTTTTGGATTGTACCCCAGTCCACCCTTATCATTTGTTGATTTTGTTTGCAGCTGAATTTATTCAATAATACCCACTTGATGTTTTCCCAGGGAACTAGTACCTGAATATCCCATGCGTTGAATCATTTTGTAGCCTGGACCATATTGTGTTGAGGATATCTCACAATGTCGCAGTTCTTTGTTTTCACTATCTTCCTTAAAAAGCCATTTTAGAATAGCATCCTCTTCTATTTTATCTGTCAGGGAAGTAGAAGATTGTACAAAAAGACCATCATATATGATATTCAAAGTTGAAGTCTTTGTTTTCATAGCCTTTGATAGTTTGCCCAACTATTTCGGTGATGGAGGAAGAGAGACTAATGAAAGTACTAGTTCTATCTTGTATCCATCCATACTAGTATTGGTAATTTTCAATTTATTTTCCAAGTCTTTCATCAAGGATTCTGAGCTTTCATTTGTAGAGGTTGCTCTATTATGAGGCACAAAGGTATCAACACCTTTTGTCAATGCATTACATGGGACATTTGTATCAGGGGGAATACTGACCTTGACTCCGTTTTAAGGAAATTTTAAGCATTGATTGTATGTAGATGGAACTACCTTCATATCATGAATCCATGGCCCACCCAGTAAGATATTGTATGACAGAGGAAGATCAAGTACCTAGGAAATGACATCTCTTTCTACAGGTCCCACCTTGATTAGTAATGATACCAGACATTTAGAGGTCCCTTTCTCTTCATCATAGGCTTTAATTGTTATTTTCTTGTACGGATCAATGACATTTTCAAAAAATCCTAGTTGTGTAAGCAGACTGTAAGTACATATATTCAACCCCGCGCCTCCATCTATCAAAACACATTTGACTCTATGTTTATGGATCATGGCTTCAATGTGCAATGGCTGGTTATGTGGATGATTTAGTGAGTAATCATCTTCTTTAGAGAAGTTCAAATAGTGAGGTGAAGTCAAATGACCCACCATGGATTAAAACTGATCAATGTCTAAATCTTCTGGAACATTAGTGGTGAGAAAGGCTTTGTCCAAGATATCTTTGTGAGTAGAAGAGATTTTTAGTAATTCAAATATGGAAATTTGAGCATTTTTCTTTTTCAACTATTCAACAATGCTATATCCAGAGGATGATGATGAAGTTAGCCTTTTAAATTTATCAAATGTTGATTCTTTTTGTTTGTTTGATGAGGCTGGTAGGTTTGACATTGTTTGAGCCAAAGTTGAACTAGCTCCTTGGAGAGTTACTTTCTTTTGAGAACGGGTCATAGCCTTTGCATATCATGATTCATTTTGTTTATCTTGGATTATAATCACATTGTAATATTCAGATTGGGAAGGCTCAATCATGTTGATGACGTTTTCATTACTGGTATAAGTATAATTTACTTTGGCACCTCCTTTGGTCTTTGAAGAATCACCTTGTTCATTAACAAGTAAGGGGTTCTTAAAAGCTTTATGATCAACATTTATCGGGTGATTCTCGACAACAATTTTACTAGCATCTATGAGATCTTGGATCTCATGCTTGAGCTTCATGCAATTGTTTGTGTTATGACCTTTATTCCTATGGTAGTCACAGTATTCCTTTTCCCTCCACCATTTTGGTTTGGCTTCTAGACCATATGGCCTAGAATTATTTGGTAATGTTATCAGGTTGTTTTCCAGTTGATTTTTGAAAGTGGATTCATATGATTCTTCTAGAGGAGTGAATTCACATCTAGGTTTTGAAAGCCAAGGTTTCTCTTTGAACCACTCTTTTGCTTTCTTCGAAGGATTTTCTGTTGTGGTTTCGGCTGCTTGGAGTGTTTGCGTACCACTAGCTAAGTTGAATATCATGGGCCTTGAGTTGGTTTTAACAGTGTCTACTACTCTGTCATTAACAACATTATTATTGTTGTCTTTGCCATACTTACAATACTTGTTCCTCTTTAGAGCTAGAACCTGGTTGTGTTTCTTTCCAACGAGTGATATCTCCTTTCTTTATAAGCACATCTTCCATTCGGATAGCATTATCTACCATTTTGTTAAATGATGGGTGTACTTGCATTTGGATAATATATTTCAATTCAAGGACCATATTATTGACGAATATATCCATTTTCTCAGCATCTGGGATAGGTTGTGAATACCTAGAGAACATCTTTCTCCAACATTGGAGGAAAGTGAGAAAAGGCTCCCCTATTTTCTGTTTGGTATTTCAAAGCTCGATCATAGTAACAGGATGTCAAATGTTGTAGGAGTATTATTGTAAAAATAGTTGGATTAGTTCTTCAAAAGTTTGTATCCCTTTAGGTAGATGTGAGAACCATTGGTGCAAGAGCACCTAGGACTTAGACTATCTAGTTTTCTCAATTTTGGCTTGTACTGAACCTAGCCAAGTCACTAGTGAATAAGGACTCTAGGAGGGTCCAAGAGTTAGTGTTTTGAGTCAATGTAGGCCTAGGTTGAGTTCATTCTTCTTAGGTTTGCATTTTTTGTGTAAATAACGGTTTTAAGTAGGTAATTGACCTTATTGATGGTCAAAGATGTCAAAAATTGGTATAGGAATTAGGGAGGGTTAAATTAGTCTTATAGATATTTGAAAAGTCATGTGTGATGACTTGGAATAAGTATCATAGGCTGGAAAGACCAAAAAGTGCAAAAGTGAAAAGTTGCAAAAAGTTGTCATGGCAACTTTTGAAAGTTGTCATGACAACTTTTGTCCTGAATTGGTTCGTGATGGAGTTAGGGATTGTCCAACACCCTAGGATGACTCAACATGTGGGAAATCTATAAGTACCCTCTCTTGAATGGTTACCAAGGTTGGAGAATGTGTCATGTAAGTTCAACAATCTGAAACTACTCATTTTTAGACTAGTTGGCAACATTTTGGTTTGATTTTATTCATTTTGTAATTGAAGATGGATTGAATCCATTGATCCAGCAATGGATTGAGTTTCACTAGTGTTTTAGAGTAATTTTTTTTCCATTTCAAGCTTTCTAGATACTGTTCATTTGTGTTTTCTTGCTTTAGTTCACAAATAGCCAGTTTTGGCTTGTATATAGTAGTTTTCTTGTAAATATGGTTGCCCCATGAGTTCCACATGTGCTACCATCATGGCTTGTTGGGACATGAAGTAAAACCACCTGTAAAGTCTACATATACATGGAGAACTGCTGGAGAAGAATTTAAGCATGACTGTCACCTTGTTCTAGGCGAGTCCAGAAGCAACCTAGCTAGAGGAAATAAGGTGAAAATGAAGTTCCAAGTGTAGAGGTGAATGCCAAATCACTTTCTAAGTTTTTAGAGAGGTCCAAGGAGTTGAGATAGAGTTTCCAATGCAAGGAGGAGGCTTGAAAAAGTCATTTAATACTCAAACCCCAATTTGACCATTCATTGTTGGCTAGAGTCCTAGAAAACCCTTCAAAACCCTCATTTTGGGGTTAGCACATTGAATGGTGGGTTAAGAAGCCAAAACCACAAAAATATGTTAAGGTTGGATGAACCATTGAAGGAAATCCAAAATTTTTAGGGGGTCTTTTGGACCGTTTTCACTCAAGCCCTAAAAAACCGGTTTTAGGAGGTCTAATTGGGCTAATTCCTTGTAGCCCTTTTCTAGGCAAGATTTTGAAATTGGTAAGAAACCTATTGGTTGAAAACCTCAAATGGACCCTAAATGCATTCAAAACATGAAATAAAACACCTCCACACCTTTGCATCATCTCAAAATGGTAGGAGGTCAATTTGACAACTTGAAGCCAAAAGCAATAATTGAGCACATGGGAAGCACTGTGAAATTGGTAGGGTTCCTAGCTAAAACACTTGAAGAAAAAAGCTTAGAAAGGTCAAGAATCAATCCCTAGAAGAGATTGAGAAGGACTTGGAGGTCTAGAGAGAAACTAGGCCTGGTGAGTAGGTGGAATTGAGCAACATCAACTGGGTGAAGTGTTGAGCAAACTAGGTGAACCCCATCAACCATTCCATAGCTTGTCCTAGTAAACTCCTCAGAAAAAGGTGCATGAGATACGTTTGATCATGCATGAACTCCATGTAGGTAGCACAAAATTCTCTGACATGATCTTGAGGATCTAAGGTACCATCATATTTGTCAAATTTTGGAATCTCCACTCATGAAGGGAATGGAGGCATGTATAGGTTTTTGTCAAATGGAAATGGGCATATTGTCTCTAGAGAATATTGTTTTGGGGACTTATCCTTTTTTTTTAGTTCTGTGAGCTCAGTGCGTAAGACTAGTAATTATCTGTGGACCATTATTATGGGCGATTCTTCATTTTTAGTGATGAGGGTCTGAACATCATATCCAGTAGGAAGTTCGGCACCTTGTTTTGCTAGCTCTTGAAAATAGTCTTCTTTTTCTCTAGCCATGATAGACTTCATCATTTTTCGGAAATCCTTATCCTTTTGACATTTATGAGTATCTATTTTGGGAGGTTCAAAATCTTCAGCTTCACTTGATGAGGAATCATTAATGGTTTCGTGAATACTGAGGTTGTCTTCGTCATTTTGTTATGTTCTAGGTATAGTGGGAGATACAGGCTCATAATAAACTAGTACCTCTGATGATGAAGGTTTGTTAGTCAGGGGATCCTCTTCAAAAAATGGATTATCTTTATATGAAAAGGGTTTCCCTTTTCCTTTGGCATCTTTCTTATGAGAACTCCTGGTTTGAGTAGGCATTTTTATTGATTGGGGTGACCTAAAGCTGTTTGTGATGCAGAAGTCAAGATCAAATTCAGAGCTAGTTGTTTAGTTAACGTATTGTTTGAGAGAAGCAACTAAGATTTAGTTTGGTTTTAGGAATGATCTATCCTGTATAAGACGTTTATCTAAATTGATCCGAGAGAAGTGACTAAGACTCAGTCTGGTTTCAAGAAAGATCTATCCTGTATAAGATGTTTATCTAAGTGACTTAGGTTTGATATGTAGTTGATTGAACTAGCTAAAAGATGATTGAAAAAATCGTGCAGCACAAGTGGCACAGGTACACTGTTTTGATCTCTTTATGCTCAAGATGATGATAACCAGTTTTATGCTTGCTGTACACTATTTTAGGCAAGTTTGACCGTTCTGGATTGAGAAAATTAGAGATTCGTAGGATAGGTTTCTCAGGACTAGACAATAATTCAATAGCTTCAAGATGACAACAACAGTGTTTTGTACGAGTTTGCTGCCTTATACCATATGAAAGATGGGTATGTCTAGAATGACAAACTAATCAATGAAATGTTTTATTGTACGACACAGGATTCAAGATGAAAGGACAATTCTCAAAACTAGACGACAGACAATCAGGACTTGTACGACACAGGATGCAGGCTCAAACAATAGATTGTTAGGACTGATGGAATTTCATATGACATAGAATATGAAACTAGATGATAAATCAGAGGAATCGTATGACTGTTTGCTAGATAGAGGCAAAAATTCTGAGTTTTTAATGACTGAGTATAACCAGATTTGAGATGGACTGGATTTTGATCACTGACTGACAATGAGCTGTTTAGAGGTGGACTGAGTTTCTGATTGTTGAGGTATACTTGTTTGTGACACGGATAGAGTTTTGACTTGGATAGACTATTTCTTTTTTTTTTTGGACAAAGTTTTTGATCACTAAGTTGTTTCTTGTTTTCTCTAGTTTTTGTATTTCAGTTTCAGTTTCAAGGATGAAAAACATAGAAAACACATAGTATGAATAATAACTCCAATCATAGCATGCAGACCCTACGAAATTTCATGAGAGAAGAAAACCTTTACTTGTAGACTCAGGTACACACCGAATTGCTAATCAGAATACAACCGCTGAGTCTCATGCAATGGATTCTCAATGTTGTATTATCCGACTCCAAACACTAATAGGGGCACGAAATGACAAGTATCTTGGGAGGGAGAGTTACTATCTCTCTTGCATAAAGAGTATCCTCCCTTCTGAAGGTGAACTGCATTGCTTGTATTTTGAATTGGACCTAGTAAGGGGTTCGTTTTGCGTGTCGAGGTATAAACTCAATTAAGAGGTCTCCCAGCCTTGAAAACCAAGGTTTGATATACCCGAAGGTACCAAGGAGAGCTATTCCCGAGCGCTATTGTTGACTTGATTTTCATCAAATCATGTTTATTTTATAGTGGGTTGGAGGACTTGGCATTTAGCCATTCCCACTTGGGTCATTCCCCTCACACCGGTCGTAATGGCTTAAAGAGTTATTAGCTCCTTGGGAGGGCAGGCCCGCTAAAGATGTACAAATATCAAACTTAAAGAAAATACCTCAAGGGTCTGGATTTCTGATTGTCTATGCAGACAAGAGCATACTCTCCTACCTCTCAGAATTTACTTAAAACACAAAATACACATTTGTTCTTTAACCAGATAGCAAGTTAGGTGACTAAAAATTAATTTAAAGAATACACGATGTTTGCTCAAATCTCCTCAAGCAACCTGCAAAGACAACGAATCAGTAGTCATATTGTATTTCTACAACAAGCATATTCTTCGATAAGCATTCTGCAAAAACTATTTATGCTGTGAAAAATTCTTAGATAGACATATAAATAGCCAGGGTTAGTTGTCATTATAATCAAAATTGAATGAGAAAATTGAAGATTGAAATATGCTTTTTAACCAAGAAAATACAGAATCGTACAACAATTTTTACCAGACCGTATGATAAATCGTACTAGATTGTACAATACATGTAGTTTTTCATTTGGGTGTATGGGTAATATTGTATGACAAATCGTAGTTAGTCTTAGACACCGAAAAATGTAGTCTTCTGCCCCATGGTGGGTGCCAAAAATGTGTGTGTGAAAAAGTGAAAAGAGTATGATAGCTGCAGGCACAAAACTTCAATTAAGTCATTACATGTATGGTTAGTAAATCAATAATAAATAAATAATAAACCATAACAAAGCGACTGATTTCCTTCTAAAAGATGAGAGTATAAGATTGCTCTCATACTTTTATAAGCAATACCAGTGACTAGACTACACCAAGACGAAGGATTTAATCTATATGAGAATGATATTAAGCTAAATTGATGCAAGATGGATGATTAATTCAAGCAATGATGGATTCAAGAAATATGGATTCAAGCAATGATGAAATAAACTAAATATGCAAAAAGTTAAACTAAGATCGAACAATCTCAAAAAAGCAAGCACAAGATTTTCAATGACTCCAAAGAAAAATTAGCATAATAATAATCTCCAAGGTGTTTCTCAAATATCTTTGGGGTGGTTTGAATGAAAGATGAAGGCTGAATTTATAGAGAAATCACAAGAGAGATCAAGAAAAAGCACACTTTAGAATTAATTGAATAATTTAGAAATTAGGTTTAGTTAACTTCGAGATAGATTCCAATTATAGTTTAATTGAAATGCATTTAAATAAGAATTTCAAGTTGCATTAGAAAAAAGAATTAATTAATTCCATGCATTTGTGATAAAAATAGATAATTCTTTTATTTATTCAAGAAAAGAGTCTTTTTAATGCAACTGAACTTCTTTTTTTCTCAAAAGCTTTGAGTTCTAATTTCAGAGAATAATTCAATTTAATTTCTTTTCTGATTTCAAGTTCTCGATTTAGAAAAAGAAATAATATCTCAAGTTTGATTTCTCTCTCAATTCTTTTATTCTATTTTTAGATTAATTCCTCTTTTTCATGATTAAATGGCAAATTTATTAATTAATTAAATATGCTAGGATATTTAATAAATTAAACAAGATAATTGATCAAAATGATATTCTTGGAATGATTCAATTAATTAAATAAATATTTAATAATATTGAGTAATTGATTTGCCATGTGATATTTGATGATTGAAGAATTAATAATATGCTCAAAGTTGATTTAATTGCCTTTGGTTAGGACCTTGATGATGTTGTCAAGATTAGGGACCCATGGTTTGGATGACCAATTTTAGGGTATTACAGAACTATGCAACAGTCATAATGAATTCAGGAGCTTGGACTAATTGTGGGAAAATAGTTGCCTCGACTAGACCTGATCTCTTAATTCTCCTTAGCGAGGCCTCTAGCCTTGGTTGGTCTAATTGTGTCTTGATATCCTCCAACTCAATGTGCCCCACCTCTGTATCTGTCACCCATTTAATCTGGTCATCCAACTTTGAAACATTAACCCACCTTTGATATTGATATTTCATAGTTACGAGAAGTTTGTTTAACTCCTTGCCTCTCTTGCTAGAAATTGGGTCCATCTAAACACTTTGATTTGCAAGAAAGAATCCCAAATTAGTCCATTGCATACTTAAAAAATATCAATAACATCATCCACATTGGGACTCCGAGGTTTCGGGGTTTCGAGGTTAGCATTGGCTTGAAAAACAAAGTCCGACAAATAGAGTCTAGAACTCCGGGGTTCCGGGGTAAATAGAAAAGGTTAACTTTGGGACTTTGGGGTTCTGCGGTCCCAAGGTAGTTAAATAGGGCACCAAGAAGATGCTTCAGAATTCCGGGGATCCGAGGTCCCGAGTTTAAAGTAGTGGCCCAGTAGGAAAGGACCTCGGGACTCTGGGGTTTTAAGGTTTGGGGTAATTCACTTTGTAAATTTTTAGATGATGCGGAACTCTGGGGTTTCAAGGTTCTGGGGTAAAGGCATGACCAAAAATTAACCAACCTCGATACTCTGGAGTTTCAGGGTTCTAAGGTGAAGAAAACTACCCAGCCCGGAACTATGAGGGTCTGGGGTTCCGGGGTGAACAAGAAAAGCTAGGGCACATAGGAAAAACACACAAAAATGAGGAAATTTTAAAAGGAAAATCTAAACTAAAAACTAAAAGAAACTAAAAGATATAAACTTGAAAACACAAGGAAGGAAAAAAAATCTACCAAACTGGTGGGAAAAAACACACGAAAGCTCGACAACACAGAGGTGCAAAGTCGAGAGTTCGCAACTAGAAGTTTTGAAAAACTTGAGTGCACA